>NW_027062689.1:2219980-2296487 GCF_032884065.1 Artemia franciscana
TATAGCCTAGGCCTATGCCCTGAATTTGTGTAGCCTATACAGGGATGAGTGTAAAATCTATTTGTGACAAAAGTAATTATTATATTTGGCAAGAGAGTAATTTTTTAGTTTCATCACAAGCTGTTTAAAATACATATTACTACATAGAGCAAGATTCTGATGCTTTCATATTGTTTCTTTGTCATTATTAGAGAAGTGTATCCATTTTTAGCTTTCTAAAGTCCCCCTCCAGCAAGACTAAAAATACATAAAGTGGGTGAGCTTTTGGAGCTGAGGGAAACGTTGGGGTCAGACAATATGAATGAATAATGACATAAAACAAAATGCAATCATCAGAATCCAGCTATATGCAGTAATTAAAAAAAAAAAAAAAATATCCTGCCTTCAAACTTTTAACATCACAGATTCTTCCCTTGACTACCCACAATTTCCGGTGAAAATGGGGTTGCAATGATAAAACATCATGAAGATAACAAATAAGGCATAACCAATCAGCAAAAAGTAAATCAATCATCAACTAGCAATTCAGCTAATCAGAATACAGACCTCACCCTGCTGCCCATGGGGATCATAGACTAATTTGCTATGCTCTACATGTAATGTTATTATAAGCAAAATTGGATGTTTGTTTTTCTCAAACATCTGACTAGTTTAAACTCAAAAGTGAAAGTGAACAATTTTGGATATTCATATTAATGGATATGTAGGTTTTTTAATTTTCTTTAGACTTCCTACTATACAGAAATTACCAGTGATAACTAGAATTAGTATTTAAAATATAATTTCATTCATATTCAATTCAATTTATTTATAACCCATCTACAAAAAGAGGGCGGATTGCCCTTAAGATGGAGTAATAAGAGAAAAAAAAAAGGTACAAATAAATACAAATCAACACAATCAAACAATTAAATAAGTAATGCTGACCATGGGTGAGACACTATCGACATAGAAGAACGGAAATCATGAAGCCTTTTATCAATAATAGATGTAGGAGAAACTAGGCGGAATTTGTTCACTAAGTAACTATTTCTAGTCCAAGGAGGGTAACTGAGAAGGAATTTAGCATAACGAAAATATACTCTATGAACAGATAGTTTCTGAGGTTCACTAAAAAACTGCCAAACCGGACAAAGAGAAAGGAGATGAGGTACAACTAGGCTATTATAAATTTTTGCAAGATTTAATTTATCAATAAGTTTAATATTAGATGCAATTGAAGCATAAGCAATTCTCAGTTTTTTCTTCAAAAGTTCAAGGGATAAATTCACAGTTTCTTTCATATTTTTTCCAATAGGCATTCCAAGGTAAACTAATTTTTGAGAAAGGGGGACATGAACATTAGCTAAAGATAAAAAAATAGGGCCATCTGTCTCTTTAAAATTGAAAGCTGCAACAGCAGTTTTATCAACATTGAAAGAAAGCCCAATATTTTTATATTCATTATAAAGCTGATTAAACGCGTTTTCACATCCACTAAAAGTACGGCTTAGATTCAAAACGTCATCTGCAAGAGGTATTAAAGACAAGTTAAATCCACGGTGAATACAACTAAAATTAACAGAATTTCGGGCATTTAAAACAGAGTTATTAAATAAAGAAGGTGAGGTAAGGCCACCTTGACGGACTCCTTTCAAAATATTAAAAAGGGAAGATTGTACAACTTTAACTTTTCCCTTGGCTTTAAAACCCTGCCCACTTCACACATTTTTAGTTTGCCCCATGATGTTGGAGGGTCAACCAAAAATGAATGCACTTTTACAATTTTTTACAATGATGAAACTAAACAATTACTGTAAAGAGCAAAAAAAGGCATTGAGTAGTATGTTCACTTTATTCTTAAGTCATTAATACAAACAGCAAAATTCCTATCTTAGGATATGTTTTTATTAATCACACATCAAGTTCCCTTCTGTTGTTATTCACTATTTAAATTCATTTAAAAATACTTAGACTGAAGTCCTATTCGCTATTGCATCTTTCTTGCTGAGGCTAAGGTCAACTCAATCTGAAAAGCAACTATGATATCTGGAAATGGTATAGAATAAGGAATCTAATGATATTACTTTTATTTGTTTTGCATGTTTCTTTCAGAAGAGGCCAACCACTAAACATTTATCCTTACAAATTCTAGTTTTGATTAAAGCACAAATAGAGGTTAAGATTACATAGAGGATAGAAATAGCCTTAACTTGAATGCAATTGGGTTTCTCAACTAGCTAGGAGATAGACTTATCTCTAAAGACTCTCTCCAAGAATAGTAAGATTCATGTCTATGCCCTCTTTTGAAGGGAGAACTATAGGCTAATAACAAAGTTATTAATTTGTGGTAAACAAAAAACTTTCATCAAACAGATTTTCTGGGTTGGTTTTGCTTTGATCTATATTTTTTCTTCTATATTTTTTTTTCGGCTTAAAATATTATGGCTGTCCAATATTGGTTTTTCCTATGTACCTCCAATATAAATTCCTGTTTCTTTGTCAACAGATTTGCAATTGCCTGTTTCAAAGACTGTGTTCTTGGTCAAATTTGTAATTTAATTCATTTTTACTTTAAATTTAATACAAATTAAGTGTGAACCTGGAATGGTTTATTTTCACTATAATATTCCACTATTTTCTTTGCAAAGTGGCCCTTGTTCCTCATTCTCAATGGCCGGTTCATTTAAGTAATTTTTTTCCTAATTTGATAAAGATGTACAAAGCTGATTCACTGACAAAACTTGTTAAAAGAAAAATCTCAGAAAAATTGAAGATAAAGTTCAATGTGGAATTTTTTTTAGGTGTGTTCTAGCTGTTAATTCATCTTTTACCAGGGATAAAAAGATTACCTCTTTTGTGTAACTTTCATCTCAAACGCAAGGTAATTCAAGGAAAGTCCCTCTCCCCCCCCCCAGAATACTGTAAGATAGAATCCCCCTGGAAAACTCCTTAATTTAAACATCCCCCTTGCAGAAAACTGCACTACATATTAATAACAAGTGTATTTTCAAATTTAAGAGTATCTGAAAATACCCCCCCCCCCAAAAAAAAAAAATACCCACTATTGTGGACTTGAGTCCATTAACTTAAAAAAAAACAAAAAACATTGATTTTTTCAAATGTCATGCTTTCTACAATAGATTTAATCTAGGGCAGAATAAAGTTGTCCTTTACTCTACATTTATATAATTTAACTGATTACATTTGTAGAGAGTTGGAAAAAGATATTCAAAACAAAGTCATTTTAATATGGACCCCCCCCCCCTCTGTTATTTAAAAATTTTCCTATATGCTTAAAAAACATTACTGCTACTACTAAGAACTCATCACAGCACCAAGCCACCTGAGGCCAACACAGCTATGCATGCTCCTCCTCTATCCTAATCTATCCAAAGCCTCCCTCTTTACACCCTCTCAGGAAGTTTCAATTTCCCTTAACTTTTTCTTTATCACATCCTCCCATTCCAACCATGGAAAACCTGTTTTTTGTTTAACCCTTTC
The DNA here is from genome assembly GCF_032884065.1 of Artemia franciscana. Taxonomy (NCBI): domain Eukaryota; kingdom Metazoa; phylum Arthropoda; class Branchiopoda; order Anostraca; family Artemiidae; genus Artemia; species Artemia franciscana. The sequence goes on from NW_027062689.1 coordinate 2,223,464, forward strand.
ATCTAGGAATTATTTGCTCACACTTACATTTAGGATGCCTAAATCATCAGTATAATCTAAGTCCAGAAAAGTTTTTCCTTCCCATTCGATTCCATGTTCTCCCATTGCCTTTCCTATGCCCCTTGAGAAAAAGTCCATTAAAATTATTAATTATTAATCTCACTGCCACCATATTTAGGAAACTCATTTACTGCATTATCAGCACCTAGGGCCTTATTATTTTCAATCCTTTTATTACTGTCACTAATTCTTCATCACAAAACAAATCTTCCTTCACATCCAAGGTACCTCAAACTTTTCATATTCCTCTGTATCTTTTATTTTTGCAAATCTTGGTTTAGTATATTCTCAAGATGCTCTATTCATTTCTCTTTAACTCTCTCCTCATCACCAATTGGACTTCCAGGGGACACACTGAATGGCCGAGTGCATAAAAATGCACTTGTTTACCCAACATCGTATAACACTAAAAGAAAAAAAAGAAACAGGGTTATACTGTAAAAGTATAACTCTCTAACTTTTCATCTGTTAGATTTCATTTAGAGTCCCAGAATCTTTGAAAGCAACAATCTTATTAAACTAGCCAGTTTTTTTTTTTTTTTGTTTAAATACTTTTTCTTAATTATGAAAAAGAAAGTGCTTTTCAAGTATGCAGAACAGATAGTTGCACAAAATATCTTGTGCACTTTGGCAAACTTGCATCTTTTATCTGCTGCCCAATGTTGAAATGTTCTGCTAACATGCAACCTCCCTCCTATTTCTTGTTGTTCAGTGTGCCATTGAAAAATATTAGGAGGTCCTTTATATACTTATGCAATTATCTCATAATAAAGCCATGTGCTCTAGTGCGCTGGGCTCCTTTTAGCAGGTTAAATGTTCTGAAATATTGTTTTTCTGCCCTTCCTATCTAATAAATTATCTGCTTACAAAATGTTTTTCTCTTATTTTCCTTTTCCAGATGAGAAATTGAAATGTTTTTTACCGCAAAAATAGCTGTATATGGTGGTATCAATATAATTTGGAAGAACAGAGTTAAAGTTTTATAACAAACGTGCCTGTTTGGGAGAAGTATCAACAATTTCAACATTATAATTGTTTCCTCAACATTAAAAAAAATAGCAGTTTCCTTACTTGCCTCAAAACAACTTATTTAACTTTAAATAATTATATTTCTGCTAACCAGAATGAGGAGTATCTTTCTAAAATTGGTAATACTGACCTTTGTCCACTGTGAAAAGAAATAAAGGAAAGCATAAAATTTGAATGGGAAAAGAATGCACCTGTCCATTCCAACAGAGACAGTGGCTGCAGTTTAACAAGAAAGGAAATATGTGGATTACAAAATAAAAATTATCTACTTGTTCTAAAAGAAGAAAGTGGGCAAACACTATCTATTGATACTCCAAAACTAGAAAATAAACATGGTAGGGTCAGATTGATTTTTATTTCTATTCATTAAGTTGTGTCAATATTCAAATAATTTACATATGTCATTTCATTTATGGATAGGCTTACTACAGGTCCTGCTTTGACCTGGATAACAGACATAATATTGGTATATCCAATGCTCAGGGGTTGGGGAAGAAAGTAATAGGGACTTATCAAAACCAATTATCTAAAGGTAAACTTTGGGGGGCGGGGAGGCAGGTCAAGTTGAAGCATATACAAATGGTCTATAGATGCAGGCCTCTTTGTGTACATGTGTTTGCTTAAGCTAATTTTAAATGGTGCCTTTTTTACAGGTATGTCTGCTTTTGTGTTTTAGGATGATTTACAACTCCCCCTTTACATCTGAAATGTAAGTAGTTTAGGTGGCGTTACTCATTTTCCTCCTCAACAGCACGTTTAAGTGAGGGTTCTCAGGGTATGATTCTTGGACCAACTCTCTTCAAATTTTATATTACTTACAGGATCACTTTCAGGATCCAATGTCTATCAGGAAAATTTCACTGTCAGACACTCTCTAAATACATGGTTAGCTTCCTGGTTTTTTTTTATTTGAGTTCAAAGTTAAAGTCTTGTTCTAGTTGATTCCAGTTCGAACAAGGTGCAGCTTAAATTCAGTTGTGCAACGAATCTGACGTTTCAAGGAGGGATGAAGAAGTGGAGGGCCTAATGTGCGCCATAAATCATACAAATTGAAAACAAAGAACATAAATATGCCAATCAGAAAAAACCCTATCTATCTTTCTTATGAAAAGTCAGTGATAAGATGTTTATTTCAAAAATTAACTGTCACAAGGCCTAGAGGGGCTGAATTCAATTTTAGAAAAAAAAGAAAAAAAGAAAACACAAATGAAAAGAACACAACTTTTAAACTTATGATAAGAAATGGTCTTGAAGGAGCCAATAGCCTATTTTGCACCTCCAATCATACAAGTAACAATTCTTGTATGATTCTGCTTCAAACAAGGCACAGCATACCTACTTTGTTGCTAAAAGCCTGGTGATGAAACAGTGTTAGGTCTTCAATGGGTCACAGGCCTACTTAGAACTTCACATCAGACTGGTCAAAAACCATTGCATAAACATGTTAAATTGATATTGACAATAGAAATCATTCAAATTGAAAAATATATTGTGCAGTAAGCATTCAGTTCTGCAAAGAACTTGGCAGTTGAAGGGATGAAAGGCCTACTTTGTACTGAAAATCATACAAACTTACAATCATTCATTTTTATTCACTGCAATAATGCATAGTATGCCTACTTTTCCTGTAAAAAGTTGGAAGTAGAAGGGACGAAGAGTGTTGGAGGGGTTAATAAATCCTCTACAAAGTCCAAAATATTGTCCAAGGTGTTTCAAGTTCCTTCTTGCACCTTTTTCTTTCCTGTAGGATTTTAAAAATACTGATTAGGTATATCCCCAGCTTTCAATTCATCTTGACAGCAAACTTATTTCTGACTAGTTGGTTAATCTTTGCAAACCAACCATTGATTTTATTTAATTCTTTTTACTATTTCATCTAGGTTTTTTTATTACCATTTATTCTATCTATTTTGCTGGCGTGTAACTGATGTTGCAATTGCTAAAGAGTCTGTATCTTACGATTTTAAGACTTAAAAAAGCTGTTTACAGGACAGCAGTGATTATCATGCTAGAAAAGAACATTGGATAGAGAATCCAGGGGATATTCGTCCATTGATAGATTTGTGGTTTTCTTGATTAAATTGGTACCTGAAAACGAGTACACTAAAACAAAGCTTTTCCTCTCTAATGGTGGTTATCTAGCTTTACTGAATGCATAACAAAAGAGCCTTTTTGAAACTTCTGTCTCTTTCAGCATGTTTCTAGTGTGACAAAAAGTTAGCAGTTTATATATATATATTTATATTTATGTATATATTTATTATATATATAATATCCATATATATTGTATTTATATATATATATATATATATATATATATATATATATATATATATATATATATATATATATATATATATAACTGCTAACTTTTTGACTCTTTCTCTCAACTCTTCTTTTTAAAACAGTAAAAAACTTTAGCGTAAAGAGCGGGGTGTTGATGAGGAAGCAGCCCCTTTCATAGACGAAGTAATTTCTGTTCGTTTTAAGTTTTAGTGTTGCTCCTTACTTTCAGTTGAAAAACTTGTTTTTTTTTATTTAATAGCATACTGAAAATGCACTGTTTCTGATGCTGGGATCTTAGGGGTTTTAAATCACAAGGCTTTTGTGCAAGTGTAATCATTTCTTTATTAGAAACATTTAGAATGGGTTTTGGTCATCTTATATCCATCCAAGAATATTCCTCTTCAGAAAATGTTGATCTTCTTAGAAATATATAAATATCTAGATATTTGGGTAGGAAACAAACATTTTGAAGTCATTGGGCACTTCTTCTTCTATATAATTTAACTCCTACATCTGACTAAATTCTATTCTAGCCTATGAGAAGTCTATCTCAACATTGGTCTCCATACTTTTGTAAACAATGGGAACAGACATTATCAATAAGAAAGAAGCTTTATTTACTCATTTAGATTGTCTGGCTCATATAAGAAAGAGATTGGATCAATTACTTAGAGAGATTCTGAACAATGTAAGTTTTGCTCTCAGTAGTCAGTTACGTAATAAGTTAAATTCAATGTCTTCTTTTGTTTTTAGATCCTTCTGTTGCCTTCATTAACAAAAAGCTTCTTACTCATACTTGATAAGGTGCATTCACAATGAGGTTTTAGTAATACCAGAACTAGGCCCGTTCCAAGACCAGGTATTAGCTGATTCTATTCACTAGGTTTTACCACTTATTGTGGATAATTTAAAAGTTGAAATCAAGCAATACAATCTTCTCATTATCCTACGCCTTTGTCTTTGTCTCAGATCTCATATAGTTCTTGTTTCTCTTGTCCAACATTTTTTCTTGAGCTCTGGTAACTTCCTTCCAATATTGCACTTCTTTTTATTCCATTCTTTCATATTTTTGTTTGCAGCTTTTTTCTCTCTGGATGAGGCTTGGGTATTACCCCGGAAAAAAGTTTCTTACTGTTTCTTGTTGTGGTACATTCACAACGAGATTTTGGCAACACCAAAAATTAGGCCCATTCCAGAACCTGGTATTAGCTGATGTTTATGATCAGATCTTACTATTTATAATGGATATTTAAACGCTTAAATCAACTAATGCTACAAATATCCCATGTATTTATATTAATCTAAAAATCTCATACGGGTACACCAAGGGGGGATGCACTCCCCCCTAGATTTTGATAATTACATTGTTATTTTTATTTTATTTTATTTTGTTATTTGTTTTCTATTTTAGCAATGTACTATATTATACCAGCATGACTTGCTAACTGGCCATTTGTATTTGTCACCCCTATGCTTTTTTCTTTCCCAGCTATTAGATAGTACTGTTACTTTTCAATGGCCTTGTTCTGTAATGTCCCGTCGGTCCCATTGTAAAACCCTTGTCTTTAACGATTTGGAATGTTTCTTCATCGCTGTTTTAATAAAATAGTTTTATTGCCCTATTCTCAACTAAAAATGTTATCTCTGAGTAGGGTTCAGTCACAACTAGGTTTTAACTTGTCGGTTTATCTTTATTGTTTTTGCGAATTTGTAAAAAAAAAGAAAAAAAAAACAATAGTTGATTTTAAATTAAAAATAAGTAGTTGTGGGCATCAAGCCATGGCCAAATGTAAAAAAAGCCAAGACAGAAGGTCCGAGTGAGTGAGAGGGGCAAATCAGGCATAAGTCCTTATTAGGATTGTGTAAAAACGATGTCAGTTCATTTCTTGATAGATAATGACGTCCATGCGTCATTCCTAGGACAGAACTAAGGTAGATAGTCATAGAACTAAGGGATGAAAGAATTGGACTGATTTTGGGTTGATGCCCACTGGACTTGCATGTAAAATCTGGGGCTGAATTCGCTTGGACTCACAGGTGCTGTAGACTCCATGCTGTGGGCAAAAAAAGAAAAGGATTTGGAGGTCATATTATGGTTATTAAGTTTCGCGTTTAGAATAATATATAATAATAATATATTCGGATTTAGAATAAGAGTATGTTTCTCCTATTTAAAAAGTTCCATTAATAGCTATTGATAATAAAAATGGTAATACCAATGGATTGCTTAAATTAATCTGCCGTTTTTATATGTTGTGTTAGGACTTTAGTTACAAAAACAATTTTTTATGGCACTTGGTATGAACCAAGTGATATATAGCAATCGCAAATTCTGTCGGTCTGTTTGTCTATCCGGATTTTGCTAGTTTAGGCACTTCCAGATAAGCTAAAAAGATGAATTTGGCAGGCGTATCAGGGATCAGACCAGATTAAATTAGAAATATTCGTTTCCCCGATTCGATCATCGGGGGGGGGGGGAGTGGTTGGACGGTTAATTTGGAAAAATTAGAATAAAATAGGTGTTTTTTACTTAAGAATGGGTGATCAGATCTTAATTAAATTTGATATTTGGAAGTATATCGTGTCTCAGAGCTCTTATTTTAAATCCTGACTGGATCTGGTGACATTAGGGGAGTTGGAGGGGAAACCTAAAATATCGGAAAGTGCTTAGAATGGAGGGATCGGAATGAAATTTGGTGAGAAAATAAGAAAAAAAATCCTAGATACGTGATTGACATAACTGGAACGGATCCGCTCTCTTTTGGGGAGTTGGGAGGAGGGTTAATTCTGAAAAAATAGAAAAATGACGTAGGGGAGACCGGGGCGCCTTCGGTCACGGGGTGCCTCCGGTCACCCCCAATAACTCATTTTGAGTTTACGTATTTTTATGCTAGATGGCACTGGGGAGGTTGTTTATCCAAGGCGGATGTCCGAAGAAAATTTCCCTCAGTTAGCTTCAGCCAGTTTAGCTGGAGAGAGTTTCGTACCATTTTTTTTGCGAAAAGTAAGTTTCTCTACTTCTGTTTGAACCTAGCCTTCCCCTTCTGTTTGGCATGGATTTCGATGATTAAATTTGTATACACATAGAAATGATAGGACTAGAAGATAGTGGTATTTCTAAGGAGAAATCTTTCTCTGTTTTCGGGTCAGAAAATAAGTTTGACAAAATGGCGGCTGGGGCACCTTCGGTCAGTCCACGACGGGGCACCTTCGGTCGCTGACCGGAGGCACCCCAACCTGATGAATAACGTAACCTTACCAGTTTTAAGTTAAAGATAGCTCTCTCTACAATTCAATTGTGGTTAACATTGATGCTCCCAGCATAGAACTAAAGTAAGGTGTACCAAAAGAGTTTGTTACTTTCAGAACGAGAGAAGGGCAGTGATGCCCTTTTGAACATAGAAGTTTCAATCAAATTTTTTCAAAGTTTCAAAATTTCAATAGGTTTCCTAAAAGCCCCTTTTCCACCCAAAGCCACCTGATCAAAATTTTGAGATAGTCATTTAAGCATAGTTGAAAGGTCATATAACTATGCTTCTGAAAATGTCAAACCAAAAAACAAACCCAACCTCCACCGCGCAGTCGTTGGAGAAAGGACAGTAAGTTAAGCAATTAGCCCATTATTTATGTATAGTACTTTTATCAGGAAAGGGGAGCAGGTTTCGCCCATGGTGTCCAAAAATGCCAAGGGCATTCAAGTGAAGCTTTTAGGGAATGTTGAGGGAAGTGTTGAATTAAATCAAAACAAAATACATTTTGTATATTTTCTCATTTTTAACTTTAATAAATCCAAAATTATTAAGACCTTCTAAGACGAATATCAGTAATTTTTATTAAACTGTCAATACCCATTCATTAGTCTGTTTTCAGTAATTTTGGCTATGATTGTGTTTTTTTCAATGACTGGAGAAGTAACGATTGTTTTCAGTAGATCGCAAATTATGTTCTGGTCTTTAGAAGGCACGGCGGGGGGAGGGGTGTGTGCCTTACTCCTCTTAGTTTTTGCGGGTTTTGAGTTTGACTTGAACAGTTTTACACCGGAAAAATTATTTGACTTTATTAATGTTCATCTTCGGTTTAATGTAGTTCTTTACTTTTCCTGGGAAAACTTCTTTTTGTGAAATTTTTTTTAAATCAATTAAACTAATGAATAATATTTTCTATATTAACTTAATACCAGTGTTTAATAGGTTCACTATTAAACATACGCAAACTTTTACTGTAGGTCATTTTTACACTGCCAAATTCGGTAAGTCTTAATTTCAAAGTTTCTTCCAGATCATTGGTTATGGTTCGGAACAGAGTTCCAAAACGCCCGAAGGGTGTGTCAGATGAGGCTATGAACATTGCTGTTTCCAAAGTTTTGATGGACAAAGCTTCAATTCGTAGTACTGCAACAGCTTTCGGAATACCGAAATCAACCCTTATCGACAACGTTCGCCGAGCAAAAGAACTACGCGAGCAAGAGCAAGGGGGCATACCAGTGCCTATTCAAGCTGGGGTCTCTAATTCTGGAACCTCTAGTGGTGGCACATTCAATAGTGCTTTTCTTCCGACAAGAAAAGAGAGACTGTCAACTGCAAAAGTTTTCACGGCCAATGAAGAGGGCCAGCTTGCTGTTTATTTGAAACATTGTTCGAAATTCCATTATGGTATGACCCTGATGCAAACACGAAAGTTTGCATATGATTATGCAAAAAGACTAGATAAGAAAGTTCCTCACAACTGGGAAGAAGCACAGATGGCTGGGCCAGACTGGATGAAGGGCTTTATGATAAGGCAAGGTGATTTGTCTCTCAGAAAGCCAGAGAACACTAGCTTAGCTCGCAGCTCGAGCTTCAATCGTGCTAATGTTGACAGATTCCTTGACAACTTGGAGGCTGTCCTGCACAAATACAAATTCACAGGAGAAAGCATTTGGAACTGTGACGAAACGGGGGTCATAACTGTACTTGACAGCCCCAAGGTGATAGTACAAACCGGTACCAAGCAGGTTGGTCAGGTTACCACAGCTGAAAGGGGTGAACTTGTTACTGTTTGTTGCTTTGTCAATGCTATTGGTGGAACCGTGCCACCAGTCTTCGTATTCCCCAGAGCAAAGTTCAAGGATCATATGATGTTTGGGGCCCCTGCAGGAAGTCTCGGCCTAGCCCAAACAACTGGTTGGATGACTGCAACATTGTTTTACGAGGTGATACAGCATTTCAAGAAACAAGTTCGATTTTCCAAGGACAGCCCGGTCCTCTTATTGCTCGATAACCATGAGAGCCACATCGGTCTTGACGTTATCATGTACGCCCGTGCAAATGGCATTGTTTTACTATCCTTCCCACCCCACTGCAGTCATCGTCTTCAGCCTCTAGATATTACTATCTATGGACCACTGAAGTCTGCTTTGAAAAGAGCATTTCATGATTGTATGACTTCAAATCCGTTTCAGAGGATCCAGATCACCCATATTGCCCAGCTTGTAGGAAATGCTTATCCAAATGCACTGACCATGAACAACATCATTTCTGGGTTTTCGAAGCCTGGCATTTGGCCCTTCAACCGCAATGCTTTTTCTGATGAGGATTTTTATGCTGCGTCTGTCAGCGACCGTCCTAAGGCAGAGCCGTGCCCATCAGCAACAGAGAGAAACCCACCAGTATCGGATCTACTAGATCCTTGCCCATCACCGTCAACTGCACCGGCAACACCAGCTGCAGAGATTCGTTACTCTAATGCTTTGACCCCCGAAGATGTCCGACCGTATCCAAAGGCATTGCTAAGGAAACAGAGCAATAGGGGCGGAAGGAAAAAGGGTGCATCGAGAGTTTTGACAGACACACCAGAGAAAGATAAAATTGAAGCTGCTATGATGGCTAAGAAAGCAAAGCAAGATGAGAAAGATGCAAAAGCAAAAGCAAGATTGCTGAAAAAAAATATGAAGAAGCCAACAAGTCAAACGAAAAGCAAGGGTCAGAAGAGGAAGCAGCAAACGTCTTTGTGCGATCAGTCGACTGATGAAGAATCTGTTGTTTCAGTTCATCTGGATGATGACACGGATGATAGTCTACATATCGGTGATGACGAGCTAACTGAGCCACTTGCACTGGGGACCCTTAGTATTGGCGACTATGTGTTGGTGGAGTTCGAAGGCAAGAAAAGTTCACTGCACTACGTTGGATTCGTCAAAGAAAAAGATAACAGTGAAGTTTTTGTAAGTTTCCTTTGCAGAAAGGACAGTGATTCTAGCAAGTTTTTTTTCCCACAAGTAGTGGATGAAAGCTATGTCAATTTGGCGGATGTTAAGATGAAATTGCCCATTCCTAGCAGAAGTGGGGGTACGGCACGTGTCGCAGAGATGATTGAGTTCAGCGACGTCGATTTTTCACTTTTTCCAAGTCTCCGCTGAAAAGTGAAGTCGCTGAACTCAACCATCTCTGCCTCTGTATCAAAAGTGATGTCGAAAATTTCCTTCCGACAGTAATAAATGATGTGATTTTGTTACTTTGGCTTATTTTTACAAACAATAAACGAAGACATAAGTAAGCTTTGTATATTTAGCCATCTAGAGACAGGATAACGGAGGTAATTCGTATAATTGCAAGGCTGGCCGAAGGTGCCCCAAGCCCGACCGAAGGTGCCCCGGGTTGGGGGCACCTCCGGTCAAAATGGGGCTTCAGCGGGATCACTTTTTTCTTACAATCCGGTTGAGTTCTAAGAAAACTACAAAATAGATTTGGTAGATCAAACGTTGCTCTTCCCTGCGTTCAGCAAGATTTTTCAAAATAACGAACGTAAAATTCTTGGTGGCTGGTAATCGAAAAAGTGACCGAAGGCGCCCCGGTCTATGAAGGAGTGATTAGATCTTAATGAAATTCCATATTTAGAAGGAACTCGTAACTCAGATCTCTTATTTTAAATTCCGACTAGAGCCAGTGTCATTGTGGGGAGTTGGGGTGGGGGAATTGGAAATTTTGGAAAAGGCTTAGAGTGGAGAGATCAGGATGAAACTTGGTGAGAAGAATAAGCACAGGTACAAGATACGTGGCTGACGGTGATCGGATCTTAGTGAAACTTGATATAGATATAGAAAGAATTTATGTCTCAGATGCTCAATTTTCAATTCGAGTGGAATCCGGGGACATAGGGGGTTGGACGGGGGAAACAGAAATCTTGGAAAACGCTTAGAGTGAAGAGATCGGGATTAAACTTGGTGAATAGAATAAGCAAATGTCGTAGATACGTGATTGACGTAATCGGACTGGACCCGCCCTTTTGGGGAGAGATCGGAGGGGGGTGCAGTGCTTTGGTGAATTTGGTGCTTCTGGACGTGCTAGGACGATGAAAATTGGTAGGCGTGTCAGGGACCTGCACAAATTGACCTGATAAAGTCTTTTTCCCCGATTCGACCATCTGGGGGGCTGAAGGGAAAGGAAAAATTAGCAAAAATGAGGTATTTTTAACTTACGAGTGGTTGATCGGATCTTAAAGAATTCTGATATTTAGAAGTACCTCGTGTCTCAGAGCTCTTATTTTAAATCCCGATCGGCATTAAGCCTCTGATTTTCCTTTTAAATCAATCTACTGATTCTTAGAATTTTGCTAGAGCTCATGCCATAAGAGCTCTTGGCTCTTCCGGCCTCGTCACAAGTGCCATATGAGCTCTTAGCTCGTGTTTTTTGTTCTTGTTAAGTTTTTTAGAGAATTTAAACTAGAGACGAAAAGTTACTTATGCCTTGACTGGTGTAAAGGACGTCTGCTCCTGTAGTATCATCCTTTTTCACTTAGATGTCGGTTTTCAGTAGCAGGCTAATCCCTTTTTTTCATTTTCCTTTTTTTTTTAATTCTACAAATGTACTGAGATATCATCGAGGGACATTTTTTTTTTTCAATTTGTTTTTGCTGGTTTTTAGTATGTATTTGAAATATACACAAAAAATATAACAAAAACTTATGCTTGGCGAATGGTACAAAGAAACGGTTGTTGTAATTTTTAGTTGAAATAGCCCATTAAGTATAGGTATAACTTCCTACTTTTGTCAAAATTTTCTGCAAAATATGAACAACTTTGTCATATTGATAAGAATCCCGAGAGTTATATTATCACCGGTGTCTTTGAGAAGGTACACATCGAAAATTTAAATATATATGAAACGTTTTGCTTCAATTTCAACATATTTTTATGCTACATTATGTTTGCTTGCTTGCTGTATTGTATCAAGAAAAGCTGTACAAAAAAGTGCCACTTGTCTTTATGTTTCTGACTACATTTTCTGTACAAACTTTTGTCAAAATCATGTAATCAAGTCCTTCCAAAAAGAGGTGTTACTTATTTTTAAAGGTTATGACATAATTCCTTTATCGGGCACATATGCGTGCATCACATGTATGCAGACACCATAAACTATCTGATCCTTAATTAAACAGTAATTTTTCTGACAATCTTTCTTCTGAATACTACAAAAAGTCGAAGATTTGTTTATCCTCCAAGGATTTATAAATTTTATATATTTTTTTGTCAGACTTAACCATCAGTAGTCACGACAGAAATGCTTTTTATATTTAGATACAATTATTTTGGAATCATAATGGTTCACCTACTTTACTTTATTTTTGGTTCTTATGATGGCTTTTTTTTACAGATTAAATCTTTGGTTTTGGATGTCATATTAGAAAAGGAGGAAGGAACTCTTGTGATCAAACAAAAACGTGTTAGGCAAATCATTTATGACTGGTGTGATCATTTATGTAGTGTTGTCGACGATTTTGCAGATTCTGATCGAACAAGCGATCCCAGTAATGACGAAGACTATGGAATCGACGTCAATCTACAGGAATTGCCACATAAAGATTTAAAAAAGATATTTATTGACCATTTTTCAAACGTTAGATACTATGCAAATCTTCTTCGAAAGTGTGCAAAACGGCTCCATGAAAAGGTAACTATTTGATCATCAGGGAGGGGGGATTAATTCCAAAAAAATTAAGTACTAGGAGAATAAATTTTTTCTCCGTTAAGTTTTCGAAAATTTTGTAGCTTCAGCCTCATACGAACTCGCCCTTCTAGTACAGTTTAGACAAAATTGGAACATTGCCTAAGTATAAATGATGTATCTAAGTTTGAGGGTTTCTTGTTTTTCCTTTTATTTACATGTTGGTGTCAATCGACCTTATAGCTGAATAGAAAATCTTATTTTTGTTTATAAACGCTCCTAAATTACTAGTAAATTATTTTGTGTCTTTACCAGTGCGCTTCAGAATTTATTAAATGCCTATTTTCACAAGGAGTGGTTGCTTGATTCACCCTTTAAAGCCATAGAAGGGCATATTAAACGAAAAATTAATCATTGAATACAGCTATTATGCTTAGCAGATCAGTTACTGGAACAGAAACATTTTATAGGATTTTTATTTTAATTCTTAAGTTTGCATGGCAAATATATAGCTTGAAGAAATAATAAGATTTAAATATCTAATAGTTTAGGCATGTAAATTAAACAAAATATACAAATATTAAACCACTGCTAATGCTAATGACTCGCTGCAGCACTAAGCCACCCGGGGCCAACACAGCTGCGCAAGCTCCTCCTTCACCCCAGCCTATTCAAAGCTTCACTTTCTCCCTATCCCACGAAGTTCGTATTTCCTTCGAATCCTTCCTGATGACTCTTCCTACCTTGTTTGGGGACGGCCTGCTTATTGTCTGTTTCTAGATCGATGGTCAAAAAGCCAAATCTAAAATACAATATTTGCCAATCTGTCATCCTTTATCTGTAACACTTTTTCTAACCATCTCAAGGTTGTTTTTTTTTTTTATTATTATAGCCCTAGAAAGTGGGATCGAACCATATTTTTTTTACGGCTTGTTGTTTTACAACGGTTAATTAAAAATGTACCAAAAGCTTCCTCTGTCCATTGAAGCGCACTTATTTCAGAACTATATTTAACCATTGTCAGTGCAATAGCCTCTAATATTTGAATCTTGATTCGCAGACTTATCTGCCTATTCTTCCAAACTTTTTTCAACATGGAAAACCACCTGGTCTATAGCTATTCTACTTTTTATATCTTCGCTGTATTAACCATCTTCAACAATAATACCACCCAGGTAGGCGAAGCCATCCATATGATTTATCCTCTCGACATCCAACATCATTTTTCCTCTTTATTTATTCCTGGCCTAAGAATTCTTGACATTAATTTTCAAACATTCTTGCACCCTGAACCCACAAAACTTCCAAAACTTTATTAGTTCTGCTAACATTTTATCAAGGGTACTCGAATCATCAGCATAATCTAAGTCTACGGTAGTTTTACCTTCCCATTTGATTCCACGCTCTCTCATAGTCTTTGCCGTGTTCCCTAAGACAGAGTCTATAAAAACAATCCATATAAACAGGGGTAGGACACGACTCTGCTTAACTCCTGATGAATCCACAAACCAGCTGCTAACCTCACTTTCTACCCTAATTGCAGCAATGTTGTTCTAGTACGTGGTACTCATCACCCTGCCTAAAGTGCTAATCACTCTGATACTCTTGAAATCTCATCCTGGATTTTATCAACATATTAACTTCCTGGAAGGCAGTTACCCTGCCTGCATTTGAGCTTCAGACTGACTCTAGGCAATATTAGATTATGATCTCTACTTTTAACATCAATAACAGCGTTCCTATATACCCTAGCGTGTTGCTGCTTTTTCAAAAAAAGGGCTTTCATCTCCTAAATCACTAAAAACTAAATCACATTAATTTTTTCCTGCTACTCAGAAAAATTAGAGATTCCTTAATGCTAAGTGTAAGGCAGTCAGAACCACATCTCACAAGTTCCTTACACTTTTTTAATCTCAAAAACTTTAACCCATTCTCGCCTTTTGTAATTACAAAATTTTGTCTAATTCAGTGATTATCATATAAAGCTCGGGACGGGTATATAAACGAATCTATGTGCATATTGTCGGGAGTGGAGAGGGAGGGATGGGGTGATGGAGAGGTCTTGAGCCCACTTTCTGCCTCCAACTATAGAAATAGACCCTAGGAATCGTTTCATAATAATAATTCATGGAATTTGCCACATTCCTACCTTTCTGATAAATGGGTTTTCTTGTGGGTATGTGGGTGTTGATGGGGACTATAGACCCACTTTGGTCCTCTAATCCTACTAATTGAAAACCAATGTATGAGTTTTTCTATCTTGTATGAGTTAATGAGTTAGTTATCTATTATTGCCTCCCCATAGGAGTATAATATCTGTAAGCATGGATACAAAGTGAGTCAGAAGTAATAGGCTTGAGATTGCTTGTGCAGGATTTCGACTCTTGTTGATAGAAGAGCATTTTGTGACGAAGCTGGCCGAGCATTGCACAAAGCTTCCATTTATACCAGAGGTTCTAGGGACCTTACTGTCCAGTTTTAAGCCGGCTTAAGCCCTTCGTGTAGAATTTAGAAGATGTGTTGGTCCCCTTCCTGCACTAGTTTTGGGCTCGCTGCTTTTCCTGAGGGCATTTGATAATGTAAAAAATATAAAAATTGCAACTTGGAATGTTTCAGCGTTAGATGCTTTTAACTGGGCTTTTTATAAATTTAAAATACTCATCTTCCAGGGGTAGGAAACGTTAAATTAATTGATATAAATTTATTTACTCCTGCTGGAAGGATGGGGTGCTTAGTCAGAGAGTAGGGTTCATGATGGATAATAAAGCTGCCAAGTCTTGCTTACGTTGACGGTGTTAATAATATAATGTTAGTTGCTCATTTTCTGACTAAAAAGGGCAAGGTATAAGTCATAGTACTATATGCTCCTTCCGAACCAACTGATGGAGATAGTAGTGACTCAGATAAATTTTGCTTTCAGCTGCAAGAACTAATAGAAAACAGTGCTGATAGAAACGTGGTATTTTTATTATGAGATTATAATGCCCATGTCAGTAGAAATTGTAGAAGTAGAAGATAGTAGTAGTGGTTATAGAAAAGATTGGAACGATGCCACAATTAATGACAAGGATTTAGAATGTGCTAAACTGTGACAAAGTTACAGGAAATGATGTAGAAAAGAATGGAAAAGTTAGTGAAACTTTGGAAATGAAGTAAGACTTTTTTAGTGAGGAAAGAATAAGAGAAAGCACTAAAAGGAAAAAGAAACTAAAAGACCCCAGGTGCTGATTGTGGGGTAAATGAGTCTTTTTAAATATGGTGAAGTTACAAATAAATTACTTAAGATTATACTATGATTTTTGACAAAGGAGAAATACCTAGCGATTTTACAAAAATTTCATTAAACTTTCATAAGGCCGTTGAAAGAGTCATTCTCGTAATTACTGAGATACTAACCTGGTATCTATAGGAAGCAAATTACTTAGTATGACAATACTTTAGACTTAGAGATGCTGTAGATAAAGTTTTAAGAAAAGAACAGTGTGGTTGTAAGAAGTGGAGAGGATGCATCGACCAAAATCACTCTTAGATTAATAATTGAGAAGTGTCTGAGCCACCAAATCCCAGATAAATACATTTTTACTCTCAGATTAATAATTGAAAGTACCGAAGTCATCAAAACCCTTCAGTCCTTGGCTTTATAGATTATGAGTAAGCATTGATTTAGCCAGTGGGAGAGCTTTAGTGACGGTCCTGTCCTTGTATGGTATGCCAGATAAATAAACTAAAGTTAGTAGTGCCATGCACGAATTTAACATTGCTGCACTTAACTTGAGAAATGACTTTAGTCGCCGGTTTCGTTTTAAATCAGTATTTTATCAGGGTTGCGTTCTATCTCTATTTATGGATCGTTTTAATGGACATTTTCCTTAGGAATGTGGCAAAGGCTACGTGAGAGTATGGAGTCAAATAGGAAGGTAAAACTCTTCCAGACTTGTATTATCCAGATGATTTGAGCATCGTAGATGAAAGTGTTAGGAAACTGAATGATATTTTGGAGGTTTAGAGAGCTCCGGCTGCAAGAATAGGAAAATTAATTTTAAGACGACTAAGTCGCTTAGGCTGGGAAAAAGAAATGGTGAATGGGGTTGTTTGGTAACAAGAGGATCGATCAATTAGATGGCTTCACTTACCTAGGTAGTTTTGTTAGTAAAGATGGTGGATACAGTAAAGATACTAAAATAGAGTAGCCAAGGCCCAAGGTTTTTTTTTTTTTTTTTTTTTTTTTTACTGTTCAAAAAGTTATGAAGAATAGGAAAAAAATAAGTATGCGAACCACAATTAGAACATTGGGAGCTACAGTGATGACAGTGGTCAAGTATGCTTCTGAAACGTGGGCACTACGAAATAGGGGAGAAGATTTAGTAGATGTTTCACAGAGGAATTGTCTTGGGACTGTTTTGGGTACCCGTCTGACTGACCGTATTTCAAATAGTAAGCTGTATGAGAAATATGGTTCTGTCCCGCTTTCTAGGACTATTGCAAGATAAGTTTTGAGATGACTAGGGCACGTTCTGCGGATGACAGGTGACAGATTGCCATAATCGTCTTAAGGGCCAAACGTAAAGCAGGTCATCTCCGAATTGAAAGTACTTGAACAGCTGTATTTAGAAATAAAAGGCGCAATCTTTCCTCTAAAAGATGTTAGCTGTGGTGAGTGGGAAGGGCTGGGGATGTTCATTGCTTAAGAGGAATTTCGGCTTGATTGGACCAAAAAAATTGAGTGAAATATCAATCAATCAATCAATTTATTAATACTAAAAGAAAAACTATTACAAAAGTAAAGCGGTTACTAGGCCCAAGAAGCTTTGCTTGTAATGGACCACAGAGAACAAGAATAAAACACTTTTATAAAATATATACAAAAAAAAAACAAAAAACACTGAAACAAGACAAGGACATTTAACAGATAGAAGATTTAGAAGGAGATTTAACATATAGCTAAAAATGATTTTAAAAGACGAGAAGTGACATACAAATTGGGATAGAATTAAAAAGAGAGACAAAAATTATTGAACTGGAAAGACCCGACGAAATAATGCCTTTGCAGAAAGAAAAAGAGGGACATCCGAAGGGATGGAATTCCATAATAGAATTGACTGGTATACAGGAGACCTCTGAGCTGCTGTAGAGGATCGTTTTGGTAAAATAAATCGTCGAGAAGAATTACGTAAAGAAGAAAAGTACCTACCTGAGCCTGTCCATGAGAAAAACTGCTGCAGGGTCAGTGGGAGAGTACCTAGAAAAGCAGAATGCGCTAAATAAAGAGTACTTTTACCTATAATATGATCCAGCGGAGCTATTCCAGTATCATTATAAAGATCATAGGAAGGGTAAAGCCGAGGGAGAAGAAAAGTAGCCTTCACTGCCCTATTTTGGGCTCTTTGAAGTGAGCAGAGAAGAGATTTATTAGTATTGCCCCAGACAGAGCAGCAATAAGAAAGGTAAGGATAAATAAAGCATAATAAAGAAAAACCATAATATCAGGAGGAAGAAATGAGTTAATCCGGTGCAACATTGAAGACTGGCGGAGGATTAAGGAACGGGTGTGAGTTATATGTGGTTTAAAAGAAAGAAAACAGTCAAGATACACACCAAGAAATTTCACCATAGTAGCTTGTGGTATAATATCATTCCCAAAAGTCAGGGTGATTGGCTCCTGTATGTCTCTCATACGGTAAGGGGTCCTAAAGTTGACAATGGCACTCTTCTGAGTGTTAAGAGCCATACCATTAGACCAGCGCCAATCCTTTACTTAATCAAGAAGACCTTGAGCTATAGAAGTGGCAGATGGCAGGTCCACCGCAGCAATGAAAAAGTTACTGTCATCAGCAAAATGAACAGGGTGAACATGGTGATGAAGACCATCAACAAGATCATTAAGGTAGATTAGAAACAAAAATGGTCCAAGCACAGAGCCTTGTGGGACACCTTTCCATACAGTCAAAGTAGAAGAAGAAGTACGGTTAACCAAAACATACTGAGATCTCTCTGAGAGGTAGGACCTAAACCATTCTAGTGGGACTCCATGCACTCCAAATAAAGGTAGTTTAGACAGAAGAACATTGTGGTCAACCATATCATAGGCCTTTGAAAAGTCAAGAAATAGACCCAAAACATACAAGCCCTTGTCCAGATTAACACGCACAAACTCTGTTGCATCAGAAAGTGCATACAAGGGAGAGAATGAGGGACGAAAACCATACTGATGGTTAGTGATGAGAGAATTTCCAGCAGTCGAATTAGTACTAAATACAATTGAAGAGAGTCGACGATACACCACTTTTTCAACAACCTTTGAGATGACGGGAAGAAGAGAAATAGGTCTGTAGTTCGAAATTAGAGACGAATCACCTTTTTTTGTGCAAAGGTACAACAGTAGCAACTTTAAATGAATGAGGGAAAATACCATAGAAAGAGAGAGGTTAGTTATGTGTGAAATCGGATGAGGAACAAACTGACTGATTTTTTTATTGACATTATTACTCAAACTAAAACTATCAACTGAACGACTGCTTGAAAGTTGAGAAATAATACTAGAAATCTCAGTAGTATTACATGGGGAAAGAAAAAAGACTTCTCTGTCAAGGGAAAACAACTTTCTACTCGGGGGTGGAATTAGAACTAAAGGAAGTGTGGTGAAATACGAATTGAAGGCACTCGCTAAGGATTTTTTGTCCACAACAGATCCATCAGCTTTCCTATAAAGACTTGGGAAAGAATGTTTGAGTTTCTTGCGAGAGAGAGCTTCATTAATTACAGTCCAAACCTTGCGCAAATTCCCCTTACACTTATTAATTCGACGGGAAGAATACAGCTTTTTTGATAAACGAACTGAAGAAGTGAGCACATTTTTGTAATGTTTATACTTCAAAAGTCATCCTGTGTCTTACTTTTACATGCGGCCTTGAACAAAGACGCCTTCATATGGGTTGCATTGATCAGACCTCTAGACATCCATGGGCATTTGGGTGTAAAATTCCTTGGCTTCTTTCTAAGACGAAAGTGCTTATCCTACAGAGTTCCCATACGACACAAAAATAATCTAGTTGCACAATCAGCATCATTAGCTTCAAGAATACTAGACCAATCATTACTCTGAAGACCATGTATTAAATTAGAAATTTCTTTATCTGTAAAAGTTCTAAAAGAAGACTTGCCTTTCTCATCCACAGTAATCTCTGTTTTAGGCACAGATAGTGATAGATAAATAGGAAAGTGATCAGAAAGATCAGTGAAAACAAGACCAGAAGAGAACTTCAAATTAGGAGAATGAGAAGTGAAAATATTATCTATTAAAGTGGCAGAATTTCTTGAAGGGTCAACATGAGAAGGAAAAAAAAATTGAAGGAAGTAGCCCTGAAGAAGAAAATACATCAAAAAGATGGTCACATTCATCATTTATCCAACATTTAACATATTGCAATTAAAGTCTCCCAAAAACACAAATCCGTTTTTTAGAGTAAGTCCCCACACCAGAAAGCTGATCAAGCAAATCACAGAACAGATGTGTTGGAAAAGGAGGGGGCTTATAAAACAAACAAACAATATCACATGCAAACTGGCTTTTCAGATCAATGACAAGAGAATAAACTGTCCTACTATTAGACACCACTGATGTAAACAAGGATTCAAGGTCAGATCTTCTACAAAATTCAATATTAGATTTTATAAACAAATAAATACCCACAGAACACTTTGTTACCATTCTAGGGACATGAATAGCAATATAACCATCCATATCAAAAGCTGTAAAATTATCACCATCAGATAACCATGTTTCTGTCAAGCCTATGACATCAAAAGGGCAAGAATTATTAGACCACAAATACGATTTAAGACTGTCCCACTTTTCTCTTATTCCACGCACATTCAAACAGAATACATTAAAGCAACTATTTGAAGATAGTGAGGGCATAATGTTATCACAATAATCAATGGTGGTGTGGTAATTGCAGCTAGAACTAACCATAGATTCTAGGAGAGGGTCAAAAGTATGTGCCTCTTGTTTACCAGCAGTACTTGGTTGATCAAATATAACTGAATTGAGAATAGAAGAATTCAAAAGAAAGGAGAAATCACCCATATATGCTACACATGACAAATATATACAATAACTTTGCAAATGAACACAATATCCATGCAAGCAGGCTGAATCAAGAGAGGGTGGGTTGAAAGGTAAAACTTATAGGCAACAATGGAGAAAACAACTGCAAGAACAAAGAACAATAATAAACTGCTAGGTTCAAAGGGAATAAAAATAATAACAAACAAGTATAGGGACAAAGGCAAAAAAAAAGAAAAGAAAAAAAAAGACAAAACAATAAAGGAGCAACAGGAGGAAAGAGGTATCAATGGTTTTTGCAATCCACTTAAATGAATAATGTAAAACGACATAAATGCAAACATTATGCAACTGCAAACATAAGAAAAACTATTAGATCATAAATAAATTTACAAAACAGAGCTGAAAAAAAGAAATGGTTTATTTCAGTCCTGGGAGGGGCTTGGATGGACTGAGATGAGCTGTAGTTAACTGATAGAGAGCATCAACTTGAGATGCCTCTTTGACAGTAATCACTTTACCATCAGAAAGCTTTGTGAGTATTTCTCCTCCACAAGGCCATGTAGACCTCTTCCCAAGCTTTGATTTAGTATAATTAAGTAGCTGAAGTCTAGACTTTATGAGTGACCTAGAAATAAAGACACCACTACCTTGCAAACATTTCTTTTCTCTAAGAGTGAGCTGCTGAATTCTAGGACTACAAAATTCCACAACAAGTGGGCGAGGTTTCAAACCTGAGCCTTGTTTACCAATCCTTCTAGCAGAAACTATATCATTTTGGGTCACAGGAATACCAGGAAATCTAGTACTGCAAAATCCAAGGAATTTGCTTTCAGAAGCTTCTGGATAAGGGTCTTCTTTTAAACCAAATAGTTTCATTTGGTCAAACTGATCACTCAGACGATCAACATTGGATTGAATTGGTTTCAGAGAATTTTGCAGCTGTGACTAACCTGAGTCAAGCAATTTCAGGGATGATTCAAGCTTTGACATCCTCAGGTCATGTTGTTTGAGTGATTTTTCAACAAGCACATCAATATCCATTTTCAGGCTAGTGTATACCTCTTGTTTGATGATTTCTATACTGTCGGCATCAAAAGCAGCAGGTTCATGACTAGGGGTAAGTTTTTTAACAGAGGCCTCAACCAAAGGATCAACCTCAGAAGACAGTGCTTGACTTACAACTTCTGCCATTGTAGTTGTAAGAGTTTGATCATTTAGTGAATCTGCAATCAGCTTCTGCTTGTTCTTTAGAGTGTTAATATGTGAGGTGAGCATAGCAATCTGCTCATTAATAGATTCAGCACCACTAAACTAGATGGAGCAGTCTGATCTCATCTCTCTGGTACTAGGAGGTCTATAGCTCTTTTTTGAGATATCACCCATGATGTAGGCTAAAGTGAACTCCAGCTGAACTAGGCTAATCAAGCTACATGCCAAAAAAGCCAAAAAGAAAAGAACAGCAAAGACAAGGGATCTTCTGGCTGGCACGAGCAGTTATCGAAGGGTGATTTTACGGCTAAGCAGAGATGTAGGCATCAAGCATCAAGCACACAATAAAAAGACTGTACCTGGAGGGTCCCCAATTGCACCCCTGGGGTTGGGGCTGCTAGACTTGCCTGCCTTTCCCACTGGAGTGGCTGGCATGCTAAACCAGCTCTTCATACAATTCCGAATTTAATGGATAGATTAAAGATGCCACATATTCCACTTGTATAAACAATAAAAAATTCCAGTGTAAATCTTTAATTTTGAATTTTCCGCGTTCAATTGATTACAAATTTTGTAATCAATATTTAAAATATTGATTACAAATTTTACCCCAACAGAAAGTTCATTATATGTGTTTAAAATGTTGTATCATTGTAATTCTCTGTTTTAGTCTGGAAAAAATCTAATCTAGATAAATATTAGGGGCACATTTTTTCAGAATAAAATAAGATGGACATGCAAGGACAGTGCAAAATTTAATTTCAGGTGAGAAAAAAAAATTCGAATTTTAGTCTAGATGTTTTTGGACCTATTCCAGAACAGTTTTTTACAGAAAGCAAAATAATATAAAAATACGTTGATACAATGTATATAAAAAAAAATAAATAAGTAAAAATAAAAGGATTTGTGGAGACCTTCAACCTCAAGCAAACTGAATTAGACAGTTCTAGACGAGTTAAAGACATTACAAATAGAAGAGTTTTCTATGTTGTATCCAATATCTAGATTAAGACATGCTGTAAGTTTGTACAGTATGCCTACATTTTTGCTAAAAGAGAAAAGGGTCCCAGATATGGTGAGAAATATCCAAAATATAAAATTTACTCATCACGAAGAAACGTTCTTCAGAGTACTAAATGCCCCTTTTTTATAATTGTTCTGAAGCTTTGAAACAATTTTGGGGGAGGAATGTTAAAAAGAAAAGATATTCAGATTCAAGACGAAGCATTCCTCTTGTCCTCTCTCCCTTAATGTATTTCCGTTTTTCTCTCTATCTCTCTCTATCTTCCTCTCACTCTGTTCCATATGGTTAAGAAAAATTTCTTGATTGTTCGTTTCTTTCAGTGTGAAGGATATGTGTGTTCAATTCTGTCTACGTCAGGAAAAGATCCATTGTCTTTTTTAAACATGTTGCCTGAAGTAGATTCGTTATGTAAGTCAAGTCACTGCAAGCTAACAGAAAGTTATAACTTGATTTGTGGGTCCCATTTATTTCAAGTCCTGCGGCAAACCGCCGCCATTTCTGTGACTCCCTTGGAAAACTGCTCTAAGAGGGATGAGCAGGTGGAACCTTCTACAAACAGCGAAATGGATCTGAAGTCGAGTTTGTCTATTCCTAGACCTGCTGAAATAGAATTACAAAGTTCTTCATTTAGCGTGGACCAGAGTTTACGTTCAGGAAATCAAGATTTGCATGAATCCATGCTTGTCGATGGTATGATTTCAAGATCTAGGCAACATCCTCTCTCTATACAAGAAACTCAGCAAAAGACAGCTGTGTCCTCTCCCATTGCAGCTGCCAACGGTTCAGATTTAAACATTCAAAATGGTGACAAATTTTTCTCTGCTTCTACAAAAGGCTTTGGCTCAAAAAATAGTAATAAAGATACGTTAATTGCGAAGAAAATAATTGCAACTGACTCTTACGTTGGAAAAACTTTCAGAGTTGTTGTGGAAGAGGTTCGAACACCAGAAAAGTTCTACCTAAGTTTTGCCAGTAATGAACACAACCTGAGTGAACAAAGGTAATTGGATGCGCTTTTCTCATTCGATTTATTTATTTAATTCTGTGCCTGTTTTGTTTCACCAAGGAACTGTAGTTTTTTAAAGCAAATTAATCTTAGTGTTGACGCTGGGGTGAATGCTTTGATTGGTATGCAGAAACTCCCCCAGTAATAAAACTTCACCAAAAATAACTCCTGCTAAAATTATCAATTCCACCGCAAGATGTACTGACACTCGGTGCATACCGTTTCTTTGTCTTTTTTGTCTCTTTGTCTTAGACGATTTTTATTAAAACCTTGTTCAGCAATGCAGCTAAACTTAAACCATAACTTATCACAAATAAGGGGAATCTTGCCACCCCTCAAACCTCTTAAAAGGCTAGAAAAGTGCATTTTATATGTATTATGTATATGTAAAATAAAAATTAAGCACTGTTCAAATTTTCAGCAATTCTTTTTTATGGCACTTGGTATTAACCAAGTGACATATAGCAGTCGCCAATTCTGTCGGTCTGTCGGTCTGTCTGTCGGTCCCGGTTTTGCTACTTTAGGCACTTCCAGGTAAGCTAGGACGATGAAATTTGGCAAGCGTATCAGGGACCGGACCAGATTAAATTAGAAATAGTCGTTTTCCCGATTTGACCATCTGGGGGGGGGGGGGGGAGTAGGGGCCGGTTAATTCGGAAAAAATAGAAAAAATGAAGTATTTTTAACTTATCAGCGGGTGATTGGATCTTAATGAAATTTGATGTTTGGAATGATATTGTGTCTCGGAGCTCTTATTTTAAATCCTGACTGGGTCTGATGACATTGGGGGGAGTTGGAGGGGGGAAACCTAAAATCTTGGAAAACACTTAGAGTAGAGGGATCGGTATGAAACTTGATGGGAAAAATAAGCGCAAGTCCCAGATGCATGATTGACATAATCGGAACAGATTTACTCTCTTTGGGTAGTTGGAGGGGGGGAGTAATTCTTAAAAATTAGAAAAATGAGGTATTTTCAACTTACGAACGGGTGATCGGATCTCAATTAAATATGATGTTTAGAAGGATATCGTGTCTTAGAGCTCTTATTTTAAATCCCGACCGGATCTGGTGATGGGGGCGGGGAGTTGGGAGGGGGAAACCTAAAACTTGGAAAACACTTAGAGTGGAGGGATCGGGATGAAACATGGTGGGAAAAATAGACACGAGTCCTAGATAGATGATTGACATAAACGGAACGGATTCGCTCTCTTTTGGGTAGTTGGGGGGGGGGGGTATTTCTGAAAAATAAAAAAAAATGAGGTATTTTTAACTTACGAACGGGTGATCGGATCTCAATGAAATTTGATATTTAGAAGGATATCGTGGCTCATAGCTCTTATTTTAAACCCGACCGGATCTGGTGACATTGGGGGGGGGAGTTGGGAGAGAGAAACCTAAAAATTGGAAAACACTTAGAGTGGAGGGATCGGGATGAAACTTGGTGGAAAAAAAACACGAGTCCTAGATACATGATTGACATAACCAGAACGGATCTGCTCTCTTTGGGGTAGTTGGGGGGGGGTTAATTCTGAAAAATTAGAAAAAATGAGGTATATTTAACTTACGAACGGGTGATTGGATCTCCATGAAATTTTATTTTTAGAAGGATATCGTGTCTCAAAGCTCTTATTTTAAATCCTGACCGGATCTGGTGACATTGGGGGAAGTTTGGGATGAGGAGACCTAAAATGATGGGAAACGCTTAGATTGGAGGGATTGGGATGAAACTTGGTGGGAAAAATAAGCAGAAGTCTTGCATACGTGATTTACATAATTGGAACGGATCCGCTCAATTGCGGGGGGGGGGTGTAATTCTGAAAAATAAGAAAAATGACGTATTTTTAACTTACGAAGGAGTGATCGGATTGGGGGGGGGGACCGGAAATCTTAGAAAATACTTAAAGCGGTGAGATCAGGATGAAACTGGATGGGAAGAATAGAAACCTGTCTAAGATACGTGACTGACATAACTGGACCGGATCTGCTCTCTTTGGTGGAATTGGGGGGGGGGGTTAATTTTGAAAATTGAGGTATTTGTAACTTACGAAAGGGTGACCAGATCTTAATGAAATTTGATATTTAGAAGGATCTTGTGCTTTAAAGTTCTAATTTCAAATTCCGACCAGATCCTGTGACATTCGGGGGAGTTGGAGTGGGGAACCGGAATTCTTGGAAAACTTGAAAATTGGAGTATTTATATCTTACGAATAGATGATCGGATCGTAATGAAATTTGATTTTTAGAAGGAATCCATGTCTCAGAGCTCTTATTTCAAATCCCGACCAGATCTTTTGACATTGTGGGGATTTGGAGGGGGAAATCTTGGAAAAACACACAAATGTCCTTGATACATGATTGACAGAATCGTACTGGATTCGCTCTCCTTGGGGGAGTTGGGGGGAGGGGTTCAGTGATTTGGCGAGTTCGGTGCTTCTGGACGTGCTAGGGCGATGAAAATTGGTAGGCGTGTCAGGGAGCTGCACAATTTGACTTGATAAAGTCGTTTTCCCAGATTCGACCATCTGGGGGGCAAAAGGGAGAGGAAAAATTAGAAAAAATTAGGTATTTATAACTTACGAGTGGGTGATCGGATCTTAATGAATTTTGATATTTAGAAAGACTTTGTGACTCAGAGCTCTTATTTTAAATCTTGACCGGCATTAAGCCTCTTATTTTCCTTTTTAAATCAATCTATTGATTCCTAGAATTTTGTTAGAGCTCATACCATATGATCTCTTGGCTCTTAGCTCTTCTCGCCTCGTCACAAGTGCCATATGAGCTCTTAGCTCTTGTTTTTATATCTGTTTATTTGTAGCAAAGGATTTAGTTTTGTTATTCGTTACTTCGAAAAATATAGAAAATCAGTTGGCTAAGTTAAATTTTTAGTTTAAAGTTTATATTTTATCTTCGATGAAGCAGCAATAACTCTGGCATATTGAAGAATGCTTGGAGCGGCAACTTGTTTATGGTTAAAACGTCTTGACGTAGAAAAAATTGTAGCAATTAATTTAGTGTTGCTTATAGTTTCAGTTTTAAGTACGTTATATTCGTCACTGCTTCTTCCTTGTAAATCAGCTCCTTTGAAATGTATGGGTAAAAATACTGGCTAAGTAACTTTAAAAAAAGTTAAGAAAAAAAAGTTTTATAATATTACCGAAAGCTTCCAATGCAAACCGCATCCAACTCTTATAAGACTCGGTTCTAGGCCACTTACTGAAAAATGCACACTCTAAGAAATTAGCTTTGAAGGTCAACGATGGTTATTAATTAAATTTAGGATATATACGATTTTCTTATTACTGTCTATTTTCAATCACTGTTATCTACTAATTTTCATTCTGATGGAAAGAAGCAATTTTGAAGCTATTTAGATGGGTCGAAGTCCATCTTAAAAAAGCCCAGATTATGATGACGGATCAAAGGGATTAAAGCAGAGGGAATTATTAACTTCCACTTAAGAAGGCTGTTTTAAAGTGGATTATTTAATGTATTTTTATATCTTATAGGAAGTCAATAGATGCATCATCTGTCCACAATCCGATCCAAATGAAAAATTCTAGTCAAGGTATACGTTCCAAGACTGGTGTCGTGTGCTGCAGATTGCACCAAGTAAGTTTTGCTTTCTACTGATTCAAAAAGTTGCTGCTCCTCTCTTTGAGAGACGACTGATTAGAAAGAGATTTTTGGGTTCAGTGGACCATTGGATCTTCAGGATATAAAAAAATATTTTTTAGGTTTGTGTGAAATTTTGTTACAGTGGGGATAGGTCATAGCCCCTCTTCCAAAATCTCGAGATATTTGGCTCACTTTAGAGAGAATGTGCAACTTAATAATGAGGAGTTGATGCCAGAAGCCTCCCCAATAGGCTAAAAGATAAATGGTAACAAGACGAAGTCGATATCAAACTGTGCCGTAACTACACTAATAATATGTTTGTGACATCGAAATAGAAGAAGCAAGTGATTGTTATGTCTGTTTGGCACAAAAATTGTTTTCTACGAAGAACACTCGCGAGCAGTTGGGCTGATTTAATAACTGACAGTCAGATCAGAACTACCACCAAGTGCCCAAGTATAACCAAACGGTCATCTGACCGTTTTGGTCAGAGGGTAATCTTGGGTAGGCCGAGGGTGACTCCTAAAAATCATCTAGTGATTGGTTCGTGCAGGCCGACGGAAGAGGGGTTGACAATGGAACATGATTGTCTATGCCTCGAGACAGCTCTGGTCACCCCTCAATGGACTATGAACTTTCGCTGAAGATCACCTGATGTGGAGGCCTATTATTGCTATCTTATACGTCTCCATACGTAGGAGGAACCAAGTTTAAGTAAATAGAATAGGGATAGATGATTTTAAATTTTGTACAATTTGTTTTTACGGTTTACCTTGGCCAAACAATATATATATATATATATATATATATATATATATATATATATATATATATATATATATATATATATATATATATATATATATATATATATATATATATATATATATATATATATATATATACTAGCTGTTGGGTATATATATATATATAGTCAAGTGTGTTTGCGTTGGTTCAAGAATAAAATAAACAAATAAAGCTAAAAATGTGAAAAATTTAAAGAATGGTCATTGAATTATGAGAATCAGTATAGGGTTCTGAAATCAAAAAAATATACCAGGTATATTCAACAACTTGTATGCAAAAAGAACAAAACAAGTAACATGTGTAACAAGTCTAACAAGTGTATATCTTTATGGGGTATGTTGTTTCAATCATAGGTGCTTCAAATTTGTGCGGGGGAGGGGGAGCCGGTGATATTTTGTAAGGCATATCCAACAGAAAAAGCTGAGTATCATGGACATATCAGTGTTTTGACCTTGCACGATCAAATCAAACTTATGTAAAAAAAAAGACGTTATAAATCAACAACGGCCGGGATGATTGAATTGTTTTTTTTTTTGCCAGTGTGTTCCCAGGGTCAAAGATATTTTGATTTTCCTTATTTGTGCTGGTAACCTCTTTAAAGATTATCAAAGGTCTGCCCTTTGAAAAAGGAAAGGGTGGATACTTGAAAAGCATCTCGCACTTCTTCCCAAAGACTTCCTCTTGCAAGTTGTAACTTTTGGTGGTTGGGAGGGATGGGTTGCCTTTGTCTCTGATCGGTCTGAAACTTTTGAAAATCTCGGAAATTTTTAGATAGTAGCGTCTAGATAGGAGATACCAATGAACAGAATAGCTGTATAAACGGGAAAGGGAAATAGATTATAAGAACCTAAAAATTATGGACTAAAAAAGAAATAAGAAACAGGATATTTTACATCATGATGACAACTTTATGAGGGCTAAAGGGTTGATTAAAGCAAAGAATATTTTTTTCCAAGACCAAGTGCCCCAGTGCCAAATCATAGCGAATGGAGGGTATTCAAAGTTTGTGACCTTAACGTGAAGATGACAGTGCTCGTCAAAAAGCTATAGAACCTGGATTCTTAACATTTGACAGGTACTCGCTGAAAATTGTCATAATTCAGGACATCCAGTTTCTGTTTTATAACCGTTTTGTTGAGTCCATGTGAGCATTTGTGTGATAAAAAAAAAAAACAAGTATCAAGCCGTATTAGACGTTTGTTTTTGAAAGTTAATATGCAAATAAAAAGCGGAAATGGAAAAAAAACGCAAGTAAATAAAAGGTAACTTAGTAAAGTAAGTAAATAACTGAAATAAAAAACGGAAATAAAACGTGAGTCTAATACCACATGCGAGGGCTTGCATTTACTGCCGTGAAGTTTTGGGAGGCTGAGTTCAATCGTTTTAGTAACGCTTTAGGCGACGATGAACGTCTGGGATGTTCCAAACTGCCACCACTGGACGTTCAAAACTGAAGTATCAATAATGTAGGTGCAACGGTGCGAAAAGATAAACTAATTGAATTGAGAGAGATTCCAGAGTTTATGAATGTGCTGAATGGAAGTTTTGTCACCGTATTGAATTAGAATTCAGGCATTAAAAAGTATAGATTTTTTTCTGCGTTAGATGCTGTCTTTGGTCACCCTCAAAAAGGCATTCAAGTGAACAAGATTCTATTGGCGCAGTTTAGGCGGTATAGATTTAATTAGAGTTTTTGTCCCGATTCATGGTTGTAGACGGAACTTGAATGCAGTATTATACGCCCGAAACCAAATACAGCTGAAATAACAGACTATGGAGAGAATTGGCTCGCAGAACAAAAAAACATATATTTTGCTGAGACAATGTGCTTTCTCGCACCTCAGTAGTTGCCATGGCTAAAATCCTCTAATCACGGTTTGGACTGTTTGATCTCCCTCGTTATTCACCAAATTCTTTGTGTTCCTTAGGTCTAAAAATTATGCTTGGAAGAAAAAGACTTTCGGCTAATGAGTAGGTCAATATCTAGACTATCTAAAAGACATCGAATACGTTTTGGATGGTTTAGATAGGTTGGAGCATAGCTGGGAGATGTGTGTAGATTTACATGAAGTTTGTAAGGAAGTAAAAATAAATTTAAAGAAAAATTTATTGTGTCCTTTTTGAGTCGGAAACTTTATAAATTGTCCTCGTATATAATGACACAAATATACATGAAAATAGCTTATGAAAATGAAAATATCTGTGCAGCTGCCATCAAAGTGGCTTTTGCAGGACTTAAGATGAAACTCGGGCCTTATGCCGGAGCACGTAGAACTTGCTCCTCTTGGGCTGGCTTTCGGGCAGCCCTTGCAGTGCTCGGGCTTTTGTCTCTCTGTTGTATTCCCTCACTAAATTACATAAAAGAAGATTAAATACGTGAAGATTTTCATGCAATTGTTTTTTTTTTTTTTTATGTATATAGCTTAAATGCATGAAAATATTTGTACAGTGCCATTTATGTAAATGTTTTTTTTTTAATATAATATTTCCAGTTTATTTAATTATATAGATATGTATTCTCGTGGCTTTAGTATTATCTGGAGATATTTTTAAGCTTCCGGTTTCACTAGTTTAGCTTCAAATCACCGAGACAGACCCTTCAGTTTTTATATGTAGATATTAATACAAAGATCTAATCTTTATGTCTGCAGTGTAGATATAAGTCTACTGTGTAGGTAAAGAATGCAGATATGAAGGTCTACGGTTTATGTCGTTGAAGAGAGTCAACAGTATTTTAATAATGAACAACATATATGTTTGTTTAAACGTATTTTATTTACATTCTTTTTTCTTTCAGCTCAAGCCCGTAGATGGAGAATGGAGCAAATATGCCTGTTTGTACTTCCGATACGCTGTTGAAGCTCCAGGTCTACTAGTGGCTGTATTTATGGGGGTGAAATTAGATAATAGTGAATTGATTTACAGTGTTAAACTATGGAAACTTGACATTGAACCAAGAAAAGGATCTTATGATATCGGTCAATATTTAGTTGAGACAAGATTTGCTGTTGAAACTGAAGAAGCATCTCAGTCAAATAAAAAAACTGCGAATTTCCCTTTAGAAAACAAATCAAAGTCTAAAAGAAAGTCAGCAGATTTTTCTTGTGATATTCAGTCCTATCCTAAAATGCCTTCAGATTTGGGAAATGATGATAGTTTTTCTTTGAACCATCATTTGAATGTAAATGTTACTCAAAAGGCAGTTGAAGCACTGGAACATGATTTTAAAGGACCGGAAATCGAGCCAGTTGCTAAACCAGATAGTTACTGCTCACGGGGGATAGTCCAGCTTGATGAAAACCTTAGCGATGTCACGCCTTCATCAAATGAGCGGCTTTTACCAGAAAAAATTTCCCAATTACTACAGAAGAAAGAAGGAACAGCCACACAGGATTCAAAGTCCTCTGTAGCTTGGCCAGATGTTCACTTTCCTACTCCAGAAGTCCATTCGTTTAAAAATTCTATCCATGACGTGCCTCTATATAATGATAAAGACATCCACAACGAAAGTCTTCCATCTGGAAAAGTCCTTCAGACAGTGCTAGGCCAAAGAAAGAAGGTTACAGAGCAATTGAACTCCCCTGCTGCAGGTTCCAAAAAAAGTCACAATGCTCCTGCGGTCTTAAATGCTATAAAAGAGGGATCCTTCAATGCATTGCACGTAAAAACCGATTCATGTAAAAACTCTGTTTTTTCTGGAAGTAGCTGGTCTAACAAAGATTTGGCTAATCTAACAAAGCTGGCTAACAAAGTAACTGGCTGGTCAAACAAAGTAATCCCAGAAAAAGTCCATGAAGTAAATTTGCCAACACCCCAATCACAGCTATTTGAAGTACCGGATGTTGATTATTTGTCAAAAGAGAGTCTATCACAGATGCACATTGACCACCCTCCATGTTTTCCTAATATGTCTGAGACATCAGCCCCGTTGGTCAGCTTTCCTCCGGATTCCAATGAGCGGTTTCCGTTAAAAAACGGCCTCACAATTTCCACTCCTCCTCCTAGGTACTTTCTTCTTCCTGTTCTTTATAACCTGCCCGCTAATCCAAAACAAGTACCTCCTAGAGCTGGAAGCACTTTATCTCAAAGCCTAGGGCCTGTTCAGTATCCACTGGGGTACCCTTATATGCCCAGTCCTATGCCTTTACGCTTTAATAATACTAACGCTTATCCTCAAAATATCGTCTATTCGATGCACCCACCTCAGATCCGTTATTTTTTCCCTCATCCGCCATTGCAATCACCAGGGGTGCTAGGTCCTTTTTATCAGAACCAACATTCTAACCCTCGACAGGTTGATACCATACATAACCCGGAGCCGCTAATTACTTTCTTTGGAAATTGTGTCCAAGGTAACTCGTCTTTCTCATCAGTCCCAGACTACGGCATGAGAGTACCTCAGGGGCAGATGTATCCAGTTCAAAGTGATAATTCGAAAGAAGATTGTAAAGAGTCGTGTGTTCAGACCTTTGAAACAAGGAAAATCTTAGAAGTCAGGAGGAACCCAAACAAGTTTAGTACAAGCTCTCAAAATCAGGATGCCATCCATAAGACAGCGGGAAATACCTGTGTAAATCCCGGTCAAAGCAAGAAAAACATGGTGTTGTCAAATTCTAACCGAAGATCAAATTTGGGTGCCAATGAAGGAATTGTCAAACCGGATACAACTATATGCAGAATGGAAGACAAAGGTACTTGGCTTTACTAAAGTATATCTTAAGGTTCTGGTTCAACATATGTTAGAACAAGGATGGATGGGAGAGGGGGAGGGGAATACATCCCATCTCTCTTATTGATCCTAAGGGCCCTACTTGAAAATTTGGGTTCTAAATTGTATCTTTTCTTCTTCTTTTTTCAAAACCTATGTCCACCGTAGAAATTGTTTTTGATGTCTCCATCCTTACCCCATGAAAATATACACTAATGCCCTCTCCCCCTTCTATATTTTGGATGCATTAGATCTGTGCGTATTGTGAGCTGAAAAATATAAAAGAAGTGCTTTCTGTCTTTTAATTGTCACTTGCTTTATTAGCATGAACAATTTTAATTGAATCCATTTTCAATTTTTGTATTTTTAC
This sequence comes from Artemia franciscana, assembly GCF_032884065.1. Taxonomy (NCBI): domain Eukaryota; kingdom Metazoa; phylum Arthropoda; class Branchiopoda; order Anostraca; family Artemiidae; genus Artemia; species Artemia franciscana. The sequence goes on from NW_027062689.1 coordinate 2,256,567, forward strand.
GCTCAACATTCTTTGCTTCTTATTCCTATTTTATTAGAAGCTATCCAACGTATTTACATAGGATGTGCGTCTTGCCTTCAAAATAAAAGTAACACCTTCAGACCAGGTTTTTTGAAAGGAAGACTTTCAATTTTATATGATTAAAAACAAGTTAATTAAAGAAAAGTAAAGAGCGGCGATAATTTATTAGATTAGAAGCTATTTTATTAGAAGCTATCCAACGTATTTACATAGGATGTGCGTCTTGCCTTCAAAATAAAAGTAACACCTTCAGACCAGGTTTTTTGAAAGGAAGACTTTCAATTTTATATGATTAAAAACAAGTTAATTAAAGAAAAGTAAAGAGCGGCGATAAAACGAGAGAGCAGAAGTTGCCACAAATAAGAGTGGAACTGTCGCTTCTTTAAAGTCACTAAAAGTTAGATTATCATTTGAGCTTTAAACAATGAAAAATCAATGTCTAACAGCTTTAAACCATTTCTAAATTGAAAAGAACGGAAATTACCACAAACAGGAGTGTGATTACCGTCTTCTAAACCTTTTTATAGCACAGAGCATCATTGCGCTTTACTGAAAATTGAATAAAGACTGAAAGTCTTTCAACTGAAAGAGTCTTTCAACTGATTTTTTTTTTTTTTTCAACTGAAAGTAAGCAAATGGCAGCAGCATTAAAACTTGAAACAAACCGAAATTATTATGTATATGAGGGGGGTCTCTTCCTCAATAATTAGCTAACAAAGAAAGATTCTTTTTGCTCTAATTAAACGGTTCTTGTGCTTCAAGAGTCGTTTTTTTAAGAATCGGGACACAGAGTTAAACTTTAGCATAAAGAGCGAGGTATTTAGGAGGGGAAATTTCCGTCATATACGCAATAAATTCTGTTCGTTAACATCTTACCCTTTGCAATGGGTTAAAAATTACCCTTAACAGCTCCACATGTAAGATTGAGTCGGCAAAGAGAAATTAAGACAAATAAAAAGAATTTCGTTCAGGAACTTGACAGATTTTCCTAGTGTAAAATTTTCTCGGGAAAGTTAACCCCCGAAACCTCCCCCCCCCCACCCGTAAATTTTTTTTATACTTTCTAATAACGAATACTGTTTGTCTAAATAAACGATAGGCAAATCTCATAACCTATATACCTTTTCTCAGTGTCTGAAGAAGGTTGGGTTATCTCCAAAGGCATAGTTATTGGACCTTTCAATTATTTGATTGCACGACTGTGGCGGAAAATGGGGCATGGGAGGGAGGCTAGTTGCCTTTCAATGTTTTCGGTAACTTAAAAAAGGCCTTAGAACTTTTACTTTCTGTTTGATTGAGCCATCTCCCGATATTCTATGACTAATGGTTTGGTACGAGCACCCCTGGGAAAAAGTAAAACAATTAAACACACATTTCTGATTTTTCTTCTGGCCATAAAATACTAAATTCCACATTTTTGCAGATGGTAGCTTGAAACCTCTACAGTAGGATTCTCTGATATGCTGAATCTGACGGTGTGATTTTCATTAAGGTTCCTTGGGTTTTCCGGTGTCTTTCCACCTTTTCAAATCTCAGGAAATTGTTTTCTGGTTCGTAGCCTGGGTAACACTAAACTTAATGAATCTTATATATTTAGAATCAGCATAATAAGCCAATTCTTTTGATGTATATATTGATATTAAAATTCTGATTTTTAGAGTTTCGGTTGCTATTGATTCGAGTAGCTCCTTACTTAAAGTTGTTTGTCAAAATATATTTTAAACATTTACTCTTTTATAACGTTGATAAAACCAAAATTGCCGAAACTTACAGGCATCAATATCATTACATGTTCAATAGTCAGTCCATTTTTTCATAGCTCTTTGCAGTAATCTTGGCTATTATGGGAACTTTGCTGTTATTCTTGCTGGTGTTTTAACCCTAGAAAAAAGTTTCAAATATATATATCGTTTATAATGAAATGTAAATGATGTTCAAGACGTTTAGAAGTTTTGAGAGGGAAGAAATGAACAGGCTGTAAGCTTTTGCTTGTAACTTTTACTTTTGCCATATTTGCTTGTAAACTTTGATTAGTCTTCAGATATAATTTTTTGTTATGTTGTTGTTGATGTTATGAAAAATAAAAATCACTGTTCAAATAAATATTGTTTTCAGTAAATTGTGATGCATTGGTTGTTAAAAGGCTACTCCAGCTTGTGGAAATTTCTGTTTGTTATGAATTCGGCTTTTTTACACAAGCTTTTCTTGTTTTGGCTTTCATTTATTCATTGATAGCGATTACGGTTGACCGATTCGATGGCAGCCTTAAAGTCCACAATGGCTATTTTTGAATTTAAACTACTCTACAACTTTATTTCTCCACATCTTTGGTTTAATATTTTTTTTCTTTTTTTGGAAAATAGTTTTTCTTCAAATCAATTTCTGTTTGTTTTTAATTGACAGTATTTTTTATTGGTTAATAAAAGGAATGTTTGGGAATTTTTTTGCTTAAAAATTACAATTTCTGCTTATTATTTAGATTTTTGGCGAAATTTTACAACAAATTTTAGTTTTACCGTGTGTACTGGATGGGCTTTTGAGAGAATACTATTCAAATAGATTGAAAATCTAAATAAGTTTTGGTCTTCTGTAGAGTGTGATTTTAGAATGAACAAATGTTTTGTTCCTTTTTAGCTTGCACTACCTAATATTATGATACGGTTTGATACTGGGATTTCGTTTAAATTGAGCTAAAATCCTCTGAAGTTTGACTGAAGCCATCCTGACTCCCATCCTGTTGCAACCTTAAATAAAGACAAATAGTAATCGGTCTTTTTTTTAAGGAATGTTATTGTATTAAATTTTGGTTTATTTAAATAAATGCGTTTTGAGCTCGATGAGTTCTATTTTGCTATTTAAAAATAAAACAAAGAAAGGATATGAAGAATCAGTGCATCAAGAATGAGACTTATTTCCTGATCGAGTTTCCCTTGGTTCTAAAATTTTGATTGGGGTCTTTATGGCCTAAAATTTCAAAGGAGGTCGGCATAAAAAATTAGAATATTTTACTATAAGATTTAATAGAATCACATTATAAAACATTTTAATTGTAAAAATAAAAATCTATAAGTATCCTGCTTATCTCGCCATATTAACCAGCTTGCTGCTCGTAGTACCTTTTTGATCTGTATAGCTACTTAACCGTACATACATTGTAAGTCTCGCGGGAACTTATAGTGCAAAAAACCTTTTCGTATATGGACTGTCGACAAAAGTTAATTAGCCCTTCCATCCCCCCAAAGCTTAGTTTAAGCTTTCTTTGCTCCCCCCCCCCCTCCTTTCTCCAAAAGTGCGTGATGGTTTCAATTCTGTCCCCACAGCAGTTCCCGAGATATTGCAGACATGCTATTTTGGAGACTAGAATACACATGCTGTCTTTTGACTTACCTCCACCCTTCTCCCCAAGTAGAAATTGTAAGTCCACTTGACCCTTGAATACTCTCTCAAAGTTTCAACTCGACCTCTTTGGCCTTTCCCAAGATATTACAAATAATTAAAAAAATCGGGTGCATATAGGACATTTTGATCTACTCAGTTATGCTAAACTTTTGGGAAGCTGGTTATCTTGGCCTTAAAGATCCGCAAGATCTCAATCAAAACAAGACAAATTTAGAACAGAGGGTTCTCTGGCTTATTTTAAGACCCCTATCCCCAATAGAGTGTATGGTTTTCTTGGCCCAAAGACAGGTATTCGAAGCTTTCAAGCTAGTCGTACTTCCATAGACCAAAAATGTCATCATTTTTCATTATAAAATCTATTAGTAAACAATAGGCAACGTGCATAATTTACGATACTTGTCCCAGAGGTTGCGTGACTCATGTTTTCGTAGGTAGAATTATTTGCATAGTTTTTTAACTATTTTGAATGAAGTATCTATTTCAAAAACTTGATCGGATGGCTTTAAGTTATTTTCGGGCTGGGTTGGAAAAAAAGGAACCTGAATAGAGCTGGTTACGCTCCATTCACTTTGACTTTTTAAAAGGGCACTAGAGATTTCAGTTTTCAATCAAATGAGCCCGCTCTAAAGTTTATGCAACCAATTTCTCCGTACGTAATTGCTGTTGAAAGAAAAAATGCTGTTGAAAGAAAACTGGTGTGCGACGAGGGTGAGCTTTCACCCCGAATTTATTTAATTGTGTTAGAGACCATGTCGTGACTCGAACACCGATTGATTGCCCCTTGACCTCTAATGTGGAGATACAGTCCTGATCGATGTTGACTTTACCGATGACCTTACGCTCGTTACCGACTCCGTGCAACGGCTAATAGATGCTCTAAATGTCCTGCTGGAAGAAGCTGCGAAAGTTTGGCTTAAAGTAAATTGGCAAAAAATAAAAATTAATGCATTCGAACCGCAAGCCCCAGTTAGGCTCTCGGAATTCATTACAGTTTGTGGGGCCCACGTTGAAGCTGTTGCTAACTTCGCCTATCTTGGTTCTGGGATTTCGAATGATGACTCCGTGGACACGAAACTATTCAGTCGAGTTGTGAAAGCTTCTTGTATCATCAAAAGACTCAGTGTAATCTGGAGATCGCCTTATATTTCTAGGCACATGAAGTGACACATATATAATTCATCTGTGAACTCAGTGCCGCTCTATGCGCCTGAGACACGGCCCATAAAATCCTGTATCTTGATCGCGATAGATGCCTGCCAGATGAAACAATTCCGTCGATTTGAGAGGCTCTGATGTAATGTATTTGACAGCAATGAAAGGCTCCTTGCCTTTACTAACCAGGCTCCGTTCCCAACACATATTGCCCGTTGAACTCTCAGATGATTTGGGCATCTCCTTCGGATACCTTCGACGGCCCCCGATAGAATTTCATACGACTTTGAACCCACATCCTATGGTTGGTCACGCCCATGGGGTGGACCTTGGACCAGATGGGAGGACAGGTTTCAGAAGTTCCACAACATGGCTGACATTGCTTCTGTCGAGGCCCCCCTCATAGCAGCAGATCAGTTCACTTGGAGAAGCGCAGTTGCTATGCTCTCTACGCCACATATGATGTGGCAGGAGCCAAGCCAAGTTAGTCTAAAATCCTTCGCTTTAATCCCCTGAAGAGAGACTTTGTGTGCCCTCCTCCTCCTTATCCTAGTGAATCTTCGGCAGTAGTGCTTGGTGTCAAGTTTAGCATCGACTGCTCTTTCAGCCTCCATGTCGATACAATTATCAAAAAGGCAAATAGTGCGATGCGGACACTTATACTAATGCGTCGATTTGGTTTTTCAGTGACACAACTAAGGATAGCCTATCTTACTTACATTCGACCAATTTTAGAGTATGCATGTCCCGTATGGGGCCCACAAGTCAATAACACTATTTACCTAAGTGACCAGCTTGAGTCAATACAAAAAAGAGCAGTCAAAGTAATATTGTGCGATGCTTTTACCGAATATAAGTTAGCATTATCCACTTTACAAATTCCCTCTCTTCAAGAGCGTCGTCTCAGTTTGATCCTTGAATTTGGCCAATATCTTCTCAGAAGTGATAAATACAGATCGATACTACCACCAGTTTTAGTGAAACATCGAAGTACTAGGTTGAAGAAATTTGACAGATTAGCAGCACCTCCTTCACGCACAAATCGTTTTTCCAACTCATTCATCCCCTTCTTTGTATCAAAGTATAACAATTGTTGATTTTAAACTATTTGTCTTCTGATTTTTTTGTCGTTTGATTTAATCCTTTTTTCTTTTTTGTAAGCACAAGCGCCATTTAGTTTTATGACTACGAGAGATTGTGCAAATAAAACCTATTCTATTCTATTGTTTTTCAGGTACTGAAAATAAAGATGATGCAGAATCGCAATGTCACAAAATCTCAATTTTGAAGAAAGGTGACTCAAAATCACAAAATGACAATTTTGAAGAAATGCAAGATTTTTACTCAACCAAAGCCCGAGACTTCGAAAGACCTCCAGAAATCGGGAAACTTGTTGCCTGCCAGGAAGAAAATGACGGAATATGGTACAGAGGAGAAGTCCTTGACATAGATAAAGACTTTGCACAGGTAAGACGCATTTTGGTCTCCTGCACATCAAACACTTATAAAGCAGTAGTAAAGCAGTAGTAAAGCTACAGTGTGCGAATTTTTGATCAGAAATGTGACGGTAGATTCTAAATGCCGAATGCTCTTTCGTTTAAAAATAGATTCGTGATTGTTCAGACTTCCTGATTTTGACATGGGAAGAGACTGCAATAATATAAGCTAAAGTAAAAAGAAACAAAGTACTACTATTATTTATATTTTGCTCTTTATAATTAACCCGATTATTTCGTAGCTTGTAGTTCCATAGAGTGTGGTATAAGAGCCTGTTAACGAAACTCAAAGCTTATGGAATTTATAGGCAACATCTGCTCAAAATTCTTCAGAGTTTTCTGAAAAATCACACCCTTCAGAGTCTTTAATGTATTTTTGTGTCGTAAAACATCTAGTAATCGTCGGAGCTTCTCAGATTAGTATCATAGGAGTCGCACTTTTTCTGATGTATATCAATGATGTTCGTACAGTGCTAACACTTTAGATAACACCTCAGATGTTTTTTTTACGTTGAATGCTATCAAACACCTCGGATAACATTCAATGGCACAAATTTTTAAAAAGAGTCCTAAAGATGCCAAAAATAGCAATGTGAGTAAGAAATATAGAAAATTACCACCAAATTAAAGCCTGGGTTGCATTATAGTCGCATTCGTGGATAAGATAAAAGTTAAATGCGGCTACTATGCCAATTTTGTAGGCATTTCTTAACATGTTGAGTTAAACACTGTTCAGCTCTCAACCAGAGTAAAGATTGAAGTTGCAAATTTTTTTTTAGGAAATTAGAAACGATGGAAGCTTAGAAACGTAGTTTTTCTATCTGTAAGATGATTTTGGCAAAATATATAAAGATGTATTGTTAGTAAGTAATAATTGGAAAAAAATTAGTGATGATGCAAGGCTTTCAAATCAACTTGTTGCTATTTCCGTTTCCGCTTATCTATTTACAAGTTTGACGTTAAATAAAAGAAAAAATAAATCATTTACAGATTAGGCAGGACCTTTTTATAGACAGATGAAACTATAATGCCACTGGAGCACAAGAAACCAATTGCGGTGGATTCTGGCAAAGTGAATAACTAGATGTTTAGGTATCTTGAAATTTTTTTATTATTATAGCTGGACCAATTATTGTAACAGATTTATTATTATTTATAACAGGTCAATTATAATTATTCTGTTGTGTAGACTATTACCTAATCATTTTTTTTTTAAACAGACTTGTCACTTACTTTACTTCTTTCTTCTTTTGTTTGTCTTTCGTGCAAAAGTTATCACGGCGACATAATCATGGAGTATCAATATTATTACAGCTCACTTGTTGTTATAAATGATGGGAATAACTGTCAAACAAATATTTGATAATAACAGGCAGTCGCGCTCAAGATCTCTTATAGCAATTATTAGTATTCACGGGAAGTCACTCTTCTAGACAAGGGAATCGCAATTGGACGGATTTCGTGACTGGAACGCAGCTGTTTTGGAAGTCGCTCTCCTTTACAACTATTAAAATAATAAATGTATGATCAATAATTAACGCACTTCAGGGACGTGCGCTGGAGTAGGAATAGGCACTCCTGTTCTTGCCTCCTCACATGAAATGTCAAGTTGTCTACTATTATTTCTGTATTTATCTTTCCTCCTCTTATTTGGAAATTCACATGCATTGTTTGGTTCTAGGCGACAAAAGTGTATAAAAAATTGTATTAATATAGAAGCATTTTTTTAAAGGTTTACCTAATTGATATTGGAGAGGAAACTACTAACAATATAACGAGGCTTAAGCCACTTGAAAACCAATTTCTTCATTTATCAGAAAAGGTAGTGTTTTCTTGATAGTTTGCCCTTTGATTCTTTGCTTGCTAGTTTGTTCTTTGATTGCTTTAGTATGATTCGTTTGAAATTAGAAGGAGGTTTTGGCATTGTGAAACATTCAAAGAAAGAAATAGTTTTTGTAGAAATTAAAGATCAGATTATTTTGCTTTATGTTAATTATTTCCTGTGTGTGTGTACACACGCGCACACACACACACACACGCTTCACGCACACACACAGACACGCACAAACACGTGCGCACACAAAAACGCACGCGCACACAAACGCACGCACAAACACACGCGTACACACATGCACATACACGCACAAATGCACACAGACACACACGCTTACACACACTCACGAACACACACACAAACACACATGCATCCATCACACACACGCGTGTGCGTGTGCGTGTATGTGTGTGTGTGTGTGTATGTGCATGCGTGTGTATGTGTATTTGTGTGTTTGTGCGTCTGTGTTTGTGTGTGTGTGTTGGTGTATGCGTGTGTGGGTGGGTGTTTGTGTGCGTGTGGTTGTGTATGCTTGCGTCTGTGCGTGCATGTGTGCTTGCGTGTATGTGTGTGTGTATGTGTGTATATATGTGTATGTGTGTGTCTCTGTGTATGTGTTAGTATGTATGTAGCTGTGTATGTTTGTGCACATTGGCACATATACATTTCTTGAAAAATTGTGAGGTTAGTGGGTTTGTGAGTTGTTAATATTATTTGTATTTTTATTGTAATCATAATTATTATTTTTGTGCTAGTATTTATTATTATTTTGTTGTGCTATGGGTATTATTTGTGTTTTTTTATTGCCATTGCTATTATTATGTTGTGTTGTGGTTGTTGTTGTGTGTTTACCTTATCCGTAAGTTTTTGTTCTTTTTGTTTTGTTTTTTGCCGGGACCCGAAGATGCTTTTGTAGCAATAAATATCTGTGTATACATTTGTGCTTTAACTTTATTTAATATTCTAGAACGACACTTTTTTGTTAATATTTTTCCTTTTCATTCTATTTATTCAAATAAACAAGAATTTTGTGCCTAAATATAACTATTGAAGCATCAGTTTCAAGTTTTAAGGGAAAATGTTTAGTTTGTTAAAGCAATATTTTGAATTTACGAATCAGTACATAATTCGCCAGTTGATTCTTCTACGTTTCAAAGGCAAATATTTAAATGGATAACATATTAGTGAGAAAAGCAAGTGGTGCTCACCGAGTCGAACCGTATCTGGGACGTAAGACCTGTCTCATATTTTTATTAAGTCAGAACTTAGCTCGTTTTTGTCTTAAGTCAGAAATTTACTTGTTTGGGTCTTAACTAGGACTTATGCCGTTTTTGCACCATGTCGTCAAAACTCACCAGCTTTGACTTAGTTTCGTACCTCTGGACCCCTCTCTTTCGCACATAGTTAGTCCGCTGTTGCACGCACTGGTGTATGCATTACAACTCTTTAGCGAGAAGTCTCAGAAGGTGTTGCAGGGGAAGATCTGTCTTTGCGGTCCAGAATTTTCAAAAGGAACGTTAGGGCCAAACCGGCCCAATTATAGAACTTTATTTAAAAATAATATTTCGATGGCTTCGTTTCGGCCAAACTTCGCAGAATAAGGCTAGTGCGTTGTCCGTTGACGATTTACCTATGTTAAATTAAAATTGTGCTGGGTAATACCAGTAGTATGTTTTCTTTAATGAAAATTAAAAGAAGGCGGAAGTGTTAGAAATTGGTCAAGCATATTAATACGCTCAGGCCAAATCTTTGCCGTTTGTATCTTAACTTAGCATGAATTACCCTATTAAAAGGAAAGCAATTTCTATGTAAAATACTTGAATTCCCTATTTTTTGCCATCTTCACCCGTTTATGTTCACGATTAGCGTCTGCGCAAGTGACATGCTCTCCTGAAATCTTATGATTTTTGCAATTTTTCTGTTATTTTCAGTTCATTTGCCTATTTTTGATATTCTGACGAATTAAAATTCTTGTGCAAGTATCCGTGTTCTTCAATATTGTAGCAAAAAAATTTATTGTTGTTAATTAAAATAGTCCCTTAATATCAGAATTTGTTTAAATAGATTCCATTATTTCTATAAACAACTGAGAATAAATAATAAAAGCTGAGCTATTGAAAAATAAGGCATTTATTAATGAAGAAATTCACTCGTGATTATTGAAGAAATTCTAGCTCTTAGTTGAAATATCTTGCACAAAAAAAGTCTTTAAAAAATTTGCATTAAATCCTGTCTTTTGTTTCATGTTTTCCTTCTAATTTATTTTAATTTCTAGGAAAGAAAAGGCGATTTTTAAGTTGAAGAATGAGATGAATTTATGAATGAAGATAATTTGAAGGAATATAATTTGGACGTGTCCTATATCTTTTTATCACACCTGTAATTATGGTATTTTGTGTTTGTTCTTTTTGCTGCTCACCAGGCTACTAGAAATCACCAAGGATTGTCACCATTTTGTTAAATGCATGGTGGCTGCTTACATTGCAATATATGTTCTATATTATTATAATGTGTGTCCATGTGATAAATCTACGGTGGGTAATCCAGATCTACGTCTGTGGACCTTTCCTTAAGGATCTGGTTATAGGTTATGCCTGTTCTACCATATGTCCTGATTATTGGTATTCCTGGAATAGCTGTATTTTTTGTTTGCTCTTATTTCACTCTTTTTTCTCTGCTCGACAAGCTGCTCAAAACTAAATGATTGTGGGTATTCTCTAAAAAAAAAGGAAATTGTAGTTAAGAAAACCAAAGGTTTAAAATCTTAGATTTGTTCAAAATCATTTCCCTTCTATCTAAGGTACCGCTTTGACCATTGTTGTTTTAAACCCTTTAGGCTGTTGTGTTTCTAATTCAGGCTGCCATTTAAATGGGTTATATTTTCCATTAAATGCCTTGTCTTGATTTTCGTGCTTTTTTTGGGTTTACCTAGCCCAAATGGGCTACCATTTAAATTATCCAAGCAATGCTTAATTTTTTGCTATTTTTATTAGTAATAACAAGGAGGAATTTTTTATAAGTTTGAATAAACAATGTTTCATCAAGAAATTGGAAAATGATGTTCAATGAAAGTTTTTTTTTGTGTAAAATTAGGCTTTTTTTTTTTTTTTTTTTTTTTTTTTTTTTTTTTTTTTTTTTTTTTTTTTTTTTTTTTTTTTTGTGAGGGAATATTTATTGACAAGAATTGAAAGCACAAAGTAAAAATTTGCCGATAAGCTTGTGTGGCCATCTTCAAACAACAACAAAAAATAACTGCATTAAAGTCTCCAGTATAATATAGAAAAAAAAAACTACCTGAAAACCTCTTTCATAAGAAAAGATCTCTAGTCACAGGCTATAAAACAGTGGTTTTTTTGCAGCCTGTCGGTCTCTGAAAAAAATCTGTCTTTTTAGTGCCGTTTTGAAACAATTTATCTATTTCTCTGAGAAGAAAGACTTTAACGCACTTTCTTGTATGTTTTTATGCCGTTTTCTATAGCCATACTCTTGGTTTTTGGTAGTTTGTTAGGATTTAGCTACAGCTAGCAAGTTAATGAATTTGTATACGTTGAACCCTGAAACACTTTCATAAAAAAAAGATCTCTAGTCATAGGCTACAAAATATTGGTTTTCTGTAGCCTATCGATCCCTGGAAAAAATCGGTCTTTTTAGTGCCGTTTTGAAACAATTTATCTATTTCCTCCGAGAAGAAAGACTTTAACGCACTTACTTGTATGGTATTATGCCGCTTTCTATAGTCATACTTATGGTTTTTGGTAGATTTTAGGATTTAGCTATAGCTAGCAAGTTAATGAATTTTTATACGTTTTGGTATAAAATGGGCTCTTCAGCTTTATTGACTTAGAAGTTCGTATGTGTTTTAACTATGTATTTATTTAATTCGGCAATAGACTAACTTCTTTTCTATTGGAGCTCCGAATCCTGTGCCGGCTCGTTGGGCGAAATTCTGATATACAGCTCTTTTTTACTAGCTATAAAACTCCTGAATTATGTAGTGGGTAATATCAGTTGGACTATGAAAGGAATCTACATTGAAGAATTCATTAAAATATTTTCTGTTCTGTACATCGAAGCCACATTTGCCGACTGTAAAACACCAACATTCGAAATTCTAAGATTTGTTGACAAGTTCTTTTTGCGATAAAAAGAGTAAAATATTTTGGTAATGGGAGGGGGATCAAGATCAGAAAGGTCCTAGTAAAGCACTTACCCTTACCAGGCGAAATCATATATGAGAGCTCAGATAAAAAAGAAGTTATTACAAGTGTGTGTGCCTGACTCTGTATTGTCCAAAGGATACGGAAAACTTAAGGAATTGAACTTTGAATCATTATTTATGGCTTTGTTGGATCCGTAACACCAGCATCATTAATGTTATGGCGGTACTCAATAGAATTGATACAGAAAAAATGTAAGTCAGTTGAAGTTTTTATCACTGACAGTCTGATTTTTCGTTTGCTTTCAGCTGATGAAAAATGTAAATTTATAAAATTTGCCCAGTAATCCAGTGTTTGAAAATCCAGTTGTTTGGCACAATTTTAAATAATTTGAGTTCCAAAACACCAACTCAAATTGCTTACATAAATGAAATTAGTCCCGTTGTCCCATAATTTACATACAAGGGAAATCTACTTGATGTGGAGGGGAGGGGGCTGCGGCTCAGTGCTCAGCACAACTTATCTATAATAATTTTTTTCATGCAATGTAAGTGCTTGATTTTTACACTGAATGGGAATTAGAAAGAATTTTGGTTTTTCCATTAACACAAACTTTTTATTTAATTTTTACACAATTTGATTTAATGATCCCTTTTATATTATTTTTGTCAATAAGAAATTCCTATTAGCAGTCCAATTGCCCTTGTACACAAAGCTTTTGTCCAAGAGTGAAGATTGGTGATGCTAATAAATATTTCTACTTTCTAATTTTGACTTCAAGAATATTATCGGAATCTTTTCATCTCTCACTATTTTGTTCATTTGTTTAAATAATGCTCTGTTGTCACGGATGTTTGAGTCTGGATTTGTGCAAGCGTTCACCTCTAAATTGGAGTCGTAGTCACAATTGGGATAGGGTTGAATCAAAAGGTCATTAAGACCAATTGAGAAAAATTGGTAATCGCCTCAGTAAAGGGTACGCCTAAAATTCAATTCTTGAAAGTTTTCCAACTTCTTTGGTATTAATACTTATCAAACTTTATGTGATATTTGTATGTAGCTGATTTTGGTTAATTAGAATCACCTTGTCTTCTATAAATTTACATGAGAATCTTTAGTAGAATAAAAAAAAATTGAAAGTTTTTTTTTTTTTTTATGGTCATTGGTTACAGTGCAGTGAGAAAAGTAAAAGTTGTTGAAAAGCTTTTAAAGTTTTTCATTGAAAAGTTTATTTATATACAACATTTACATATATTTACCGTAAAGTAAAGAATTGTCTTTTAGAAATTGTAGCCTACAATTAATGGTGACCTTCAGGAAATGGGGAAGAATAAAGGACGTCCTCTTTAAATGAATGGACTTTAAATTGCCTTTGGGCTAAGTAGGCTCTGCCTTAGAGAAACAGTGTACTAACAGATGCACTGAATTATTTGATTTTTGATACTTTAATGCACAATTTTATATAAATTGTCTATTTAAAAAGTTTTGTTATTTTTAAAAGTTTAATAATTATAATGTTACTAACTATAAGTTACAAAGTTAATTTAATAACTATAATAGTTATTTTATGCGCTAAAGATGCTAATATTAGATAATTCAATATGATAAAAGAAAAAACTCTTTTCCAAATAGAAAGACAAGGTGAAGGCTTCTCATTACGTTAATACTACTCTCATTTGCCATGCTATTACTTCTTAATTTCAAAATGTATTGGTCGTGTTTTTACCTTTATTTGTTGCTCTAGAGCTCTTAGTGTGCATATTTTACAATAAAGGTCATAGCCGATTTGTATGTCTTCAAGTGACTATTAGATTTTTGTATTCAGTGTCAGAACATATAGCTTATAAAAGTTTTTTTGGGATCAAGAAAACTTCGCGAGAGCACAGCTACACAAAACAAGATTCTGATTTGGTTTTTAAATTTTTGAAGTAGAATTTTTTTTTATAAATCAGAACTTTAAAAGCTTAACTCGTGTGACACTTCTAAACCCCCTAATACAAAGTTTTATACAGATAGACAACTAACAAATTGAAGTTACTTGTTGGAACACTAAATACGCTTAGCAATTCTAGAACTTTTAATTCCTCTCAAATTTGACCGGCTTCTGTTTAAATCGAAAAACCCATAAAGTTTCTTAAGCAGCTGAGATTTATTAGCTCTTATACTTATGCGTCGAATCTAATTATGTGATGAAACTAATTTTAAGAAAAGCTGCGGTAATTTAGAAAACGTAAAAGATAATTTAAATTTGCGATGCCTAGTTGGAAGCACACGCTAGCAGGATTTTTAATACTGTTAAGAAGTATAGTCTTGAAAATGTAATTAAACATTAATGCCAAAAACATGACAAAAATATATCTAAGTAGAACCTGCTGATACTTTCCGAATTATTTCAAATTATTAACAATTATTCAAATTAAAATTATTTTAGTACTTAAATGCCCAAACACTTCGTATGACTTATGTCATTTTTATTTCAAACGTGCTTCGAAAATAACTGCGTTTAAGATAACACAAAATAAAATTTGAGAACTATACTGATTCACAACAATAACTGTTGTTTCACCTTTCAGTAACAACATTCAAGCAACAGTTCCAAGCTTGAAACACCATTCGATAACACCAGCCTAAACGTATTGTCAGATTTTTCTTCGCAATTAAGCATCTCTTGCCAAAAATAGGTTCTGCTCATGTGGATGCTTATAAATCAGCGTTTTACTTGCAGAAAAGGCTTTTCAGAATTGGCTAAGCTATTCTTTCCTTCTTTAAAATAATGACCTGGTTGAAGTACTTTTATCATAGTTACGATCCATTTCACCGACTCGTGCACAAGAGTTATTTACTTCTCTAGGTCGGTTGAGCTCTAGTGTTGCTGAAATGGGTCTAGTTTCGAAAAAAGGGTGGTTAATAATCACCTAAGCAAGCTCACAGAACTTCCTATGCTGTACAACAAAGGTGAAGGCAAAATCTTGTCAGGGTCAACTGACTTAATTTTGAAAAACACCAATCAAGGATCAAATGGATTTTAAAGCTGTCTACGTCCATTCTCTGAACCAAATTTAATTTTTTTTTTTACTTTTTGATTTCCAAGAAAATCAAAATCTCCTACCAATACCGAAGAATCAGTCAGAAAGTGGGAATCCTCGGCATCGTGCCAAAAAATTTTATAATTCATTTAAAAGGTTTTACCCAGACGAGGGTAGGCTGCTTTGTCTTAAGTTGTTTCCTCTGTCCTTATTCCCGACAGGGAAACCCTGCTTGCGTGGCATCAGGGTGAACCTTTCCAAAGTTTGCCTAACCCAAACCGTGACTGCAAACGCCACTGCACTTTTGAATTCAAAGACATGATAGCCTAGAAAACCATACAGTATTGCACTGGATCCTGATTAGCGGATAGGTCTTACGGATTTTGTTTATTTTGGTTGTCTTTTTTGGGCCGAATAACCTCTTCCTAGATAACTTGTCTATTATGGCTTGCCTCCCAATCGTAGAATAATATTTTTTAGGTTTGAATGTGTAATGATTCAGAGGTATTATGCTTTAGATAGCTTGTACAGGGTGCTGCTTCTTGTTGATAGAAGAACGTTGTTAAATGTGGAGAGCCATGTAGTGACCAAGTTAGGTTTAGAATTGCAAAAGTCTCCCTTTGAAATTGGAGGTCCTAGAGTATTCCCGATGTTCTGTTCTAAGCTGACTCAAGCGATTTATGTTGCCTTTAAAAGATGTACCAGTCCCTAACTTTTACCGGTGTAGCCCATTGCTTTTCCTGCGGCCATTATAATTTCAAAGACTATAGTTTTAAACACTATAATATGAAAACTGCGACCTGAAACGTTACAATGTATAAAAGCAACTATCATATTGACGTTTTGACTAACAAATTCGGGCGTTTTCAATAGTACTTATTAGGAGTTTCAGAAATCATCTTCCAGGGGTATGAATCATTAACTTATATGGTGTAGGTTTATTTACTCAGGCAGGCTAATGATGAATTGTGAAGATTCTAAGTCTTGTCTAGGCGGAGACGATGTTAATAATAAAATTCTAGTTACTCATTTTGCGACTACAAAGTGCAAGGTATTATTCACGGTTGTATATGCCCCTGTAGAACCTAATGATCGAGATTGTAGTGAATGCTATGTCTCTAAGGTATGCCGAAGACATGGTTCTTTTTGCAAACTCCCCCCCCCCCTGCTCCCACAGGTGGTACAACAGAAATTCTACAAACTCCGTGAAACTGCTACCCATACATGCTTCAACGCCAGCATTAACAGTATCCTAGCTTATTTAATAATCATCCTCAGTCACATAGAAGATGTGGACGGTCTAAACAGCCGGTGTCTACTATAGACTAAAATGGCGGCTGTTGTGCTGAATTTCACTTCTCCGTAGCTAATGCCTTTGAGGCATTTTCTACGTCCATAGGCCTCTAAGGGAGAAGAATAAAGTGTTGCATTAGAAGCAAGTTATTTGCATACAAATTCATTGTCTTTTTGTTCCATGAGCTTTCCACTCAAATGGGAAAGTGCAGTCTGAAGAAATGAAAGACTAGTAGAACAATAAAAATCATAATCCTGTTTGACAGGAACCAAAATCCTGTCAAAAATCATAAAACAATTTTTTTCAAAAATTTTATGATTTTTGACAGGGTATTAGACTAATTGTTAGTTTGTGTGTAAAAGATTAATCAGTACGACGAAGCATGATTGTGAAGATTTTTTTTTTTTTTTTTTGGTTTTTCTAGGTTGATGATAAAACAAAAAAACGATCCTGGAGCACAGAGAAGAAATTCTGGAAGCTCCATTCAATTACACCAACAACAAGCAGAACAATATCAAAAGGTTTTGTTCAATAGAAATTATTCAACTTCGCTCCAGCTCTCACACTATAGGACATGACTCAAGGATAACCAGAAAACATGTAATTTACTCTAGGCCAGAATTACACGTAGTTATCCGTAACTTACTACTTTTTTGAATTAAGGCAAAACCGATAAAAAAATTAATAGGAGACAAAACCAATGTGTTGCTACAGTGTCACCATTTATGTGTCCTTCAGCACATTGTGTCTATCAGTATTATAGTAGTTCCACAAAATAAAGTATTTCAGTCTATTTCAGTTTGCTCGGAAAGAAGATGTCTTTATTCAACTTCTCCAAGAATGTCAGCAAAGTATAATCAATGACCGATACTAAAGAATCAGAGGCAAAAAGTTGAAATTATCGTTTGACTGTGATCCACTTCTTGGGAAATTTTGTTGATTTTGAGGAAGTTAAATTCATGAAAGAGCCACCAAAACCTATTTTATGGAGCATAATCACAAACAAAACGAATGTAATACAAACGTCAAACTGAAATATGTTTTCAGTACCAATCAATTTCGTATTTTTGCTTGTCTATCCTTGGTTTTTCAGGCTTCTAATGCACATTAGCCTCATCATACATAGCCCATAGCCAGAAGCCTCTCGGATATCCAACTTTTTTTTTTTTTACATCGGATGAAAGGGTACTTACACAGCTGAATTATATACATTTTGTCTATGGCCATAATACTAAGAACATAACGTATTTTCGTAGACTTGTCGATTGAAGTCAACACTGATCCGTCTGTTTTGAAAATTTCCTTTTTTTTTTTAAAGAAATGCTTATTAGAAACCTAGTCCGACGGCTTGGAAATAATCATATTTCTAGATTAGGTCTTTCAAGAGTGTTATCAACTTCTCAATCTAAAAATGATACAATTGCTGCAGACCCAGTAGGTGCTGCTCAAAGCCAAGCCCAAAGTAATCAGGAAGAAAATGAAAACAAGGTTAGTTTAGGCCTTACCTCACTGTTTCCTGAAGATTATAGTCAATATTGAATTGGGTTAATTTCTAGACTAGCTGCTTTTTGCTATCTTGGAAAGGGGTTAGGCTAGGAAAATGGAATTTTCTGGGATGGATCTACAGATTAAAGTTTGTCTCTAAAGAATCCACAGACTAAAGTATAAAGTTATTTTGAAGTACCTTCCTCCACAACTTGTCCCTCTAGAGGTTACTTACCTTTGATGACCATTATAAACATTTTTGTTGTAACTCTGCTTAATTGAAGTAGCCTACAGGAAGAGTGTTTTCCTCTTCACAACTTTGCCCAGTCCAAATTTATAAGGTTTCATAGATCTACAAATACAATTCCTAAATTTTGAAAAATAAACCATTGATATGGCTTAAAATTCTATTCAAATAGAGGAATTCCATTTTCAAAACTAAAACAAGAGAAAAAGAAACTGAATATTAAGACATAATGTTCTTGTGTCAAAATATTGATAGGAAAATAAACCTATCAAAGAGGTAAATTTCTGAGACCTTTAATTCTAAACAGGGTTAACGTAGAAGCTTGGCAATACCTTCCTGCAGTATGTTTTTGGCCCTAGATTCATTACTGAAAGTTTTATTTCATAACACCCTTCTAATATATCAAAAGTAGCTTGTCTAAAATTTTACATTGGATTTTTCTGCAATGGTTAGCCAATGCACATCTACTGGTAGACTGGTACATCTAAGGTAGACATGTCTTCTTGGTCTCAGCCCAAAAGAGCAGTTCTTCTGAAGGGAACATTAGATTGTAATAATAAAGAAATGCAAGAGCAGTTCTTCTGAAGGAAACATTAGATTGTAATAACAAAGAAAAGTATAAAGTAGTGTAGTTGTTGGCCCACAACAGCAGTAGTTGTAGTTGGTGTCATTCTTAAATGTGTTTCTCTTTACTCCCTGCTCCCCAAGAAAATTTAGATAACAAGTAAAAGAATAAACTATGTGATGTCTTTCTTATACTCTTTCCATATTTAATCATCATTCTGGAGCAAATCCTATTTTGAGCCATTAAATGGGCTCAAAACAGCCAATATTAACCAACAGTTTATAAGCACAACTGTGAATTGAGAAAATATTGCTGTTTTTACCTGATTCAAGAATGGTCATGGGGAATTGGCTATATAATAGTTTTTCTCCAAATTATTATAGGGGCAATTACCATCCCTTGTCTTCCCACTAAATAACACCATTGTTCAAAACCCTAAACAGAAAACTTGCAGCCCCCAACTTAAACAAAAAATAAAATTACATTTTTGCATTAATAGTAATACATCCTTTTGTCTATTTTTTTTTTTGTTACTAGAAGGGTGCTAAAACTCATAGGAAGTTGCAATTTTATTTCTGGTTAGTTTTTAATTATTTTTTAAATTTTGCATAAGAGCCTGAAAACTACAGACAAAGTAAAAAGTTACCTTTGGAGGCCCATTAAGGGCTCTCAAATAACAATTGCCCCTGAAGTGATTTTATTTGTTTTAACACCTTGTTTTGTCAAAATACACTTCCAACATTGAGCTTTGTTATGTAATATCTACCAAATCTTCTTGATCTTGTATGATATTTTGTATTTAATAATGCCATGGCAAATGAATGTTTAAACATTGAAGGACATTGTTTTTTTTTTGATATTGTAACTAAATAGTCAACTGCATGCTTCAATTGGTGTAAAGCAGCATCATTCCACATAGGTTTCTGTTTCATTGCAGACCATGCACCATTTATTTTTGACTATCTTTACTGAAGCACAATCATGTCCCTTATAGATGTATTTATGTTGCTGGACCTATATTTTCAACATGTTCAACATTCATGTGACAGAGAAATATTTTGAGCATATGAGGTTTATATGTGGTGAAATGATGATTATCATGAGTAATTCAGCATTCATTGGAATCTTTTTGATGAGCAGCATGGTTATGTGAGAATTTTTCTCTATTCATTTCATCTAGTTTAGGATCATAACAATTCTGATACATTGGCTTTTCAGCATCCAATAGAGATTTGACTGAATTGTATTGCCTTGGAAAACAGAAGTGCCACTGGAATTTTCCATTTCTATTGATCATGCAGCTTGTATTTGAATTGAAATCCCCACACAGATTATGAAACATCAATATTACGACTAATTCTCTTAGTAAAGGATTGTTGGAAATTTGGAATTTCAGCTTAAATAAAATCATCAGTTTCAACTGAATTATAGATTTGATTGTGTAGACTCATGATCAATAGCAAACGTATATGCATAGTCCATGTTTTTGAAGTTCAATCATGTGCATATATGCTGCCACCTCTCCAAATATCTGTTTCTTATCAATCACATTGTTATATTTCAGTTTTTCAATTTGAGTAACAACATCTGGATGATCTTGAGTAGACTGTTTTATGATAAATTTATCATCAAGTTTAATACTTGCCGTTTCTTTAGTTTCAGGCCATCAGGATTGCAAGTCACTTCATAAAGAACTCTGGCAGTCCAAGGCAATGAACAATAGCCAATGCGTCTTGAAAATATTCAACAAAGTAGCGTGTTGATCTGATAAATGATGACAGTATTATTACTTTTTTACCAATAACTGCATTCTGTTTTGAGGCTAAGTTTTTGAGAAGTCATGTAACACCTACATAGTTTTTGGCCATAATAGTTTTCTGGTTAAATTTTATCCATTCAATATGATTGCACAAATATTGGTATTGACAAGATACTGTTGGAAAAGTACTCACCAAAATGCAAAGCATTGAAACCAATTTGACCCAGGTCAGGTGTTACAGCTTGTACAGAATGGCTTTCAGCATATTCAGGTTGAAAAGTGATACAATATCTTGCTAATTCAAGCTATGTTATCTCTGGGTGTCTTACACTAGGTGTATAAAGTAACATACCCCTTGTCCATCCTGGAGTTCCAGCTGGATAAAACATTGGGTAGGTAAAGCTGGTGAACATTGTTTTTTTTTTAATGACAAGATTTTTGCCTTGTTGTTTTACAGCCATTTCATTTGATGGAAAACAATAGTCAGGATTAAGAGGAATCAAAGTGCATACTTCACTACATCCAGGAGAGTTGAACCGTCTTTATTCAACACCATCCAGCACAGTGAAAATGAGCTGCCTGTTTGGTTGTTGTCCCAGTGAAGCAGCAAGCTGATTTGCATCATCCTCCACTTCTGACATTTTTTGTAGTCTTTGGAATAGTTTTTTGTGTCTTGCAACATTTCTTCCAAGCGAGTCATTAGGTTGCAAGAGATCCTATGATTTAAAGGATGTGCAAGGCGCTCTTCAATAGCTTCATTGAGGTCTAAAAAGTACATTTGATTGTATGAAGGTGGCTCGAAATCACGGTAGTTTGTAATAGATGTGCCACTAAATTGATTTTGTGATAAATTTGTCCAGCTACTTTAAAGCTAAATATATTTTGGCTATTTGTGGTTTGACCATCGTTTACGTTGAAAGAGGCAAGAGCAAAATACAAGCTCGAGTTTTGGCTACTGTTATGGAACTCTTCAGAGAGTAAGTGATGTCCTCAAAAAGTTAAACCAATTCATTTGAAATTGTGGTGGTGACAAAGCAATTTGACCATGCAACCAACAATATCCAAATGAATTACCTTTGTTTGCTACTCTTTCCTTGGAAAAATGGAGGGCTCCACAGTGAATACAAGCAATGTTGAAGAGTCCTGATGGCTTATATGTAACACTTTCTGAGTTTATCCCATCTTTGTACGTATTTACTTGGTTGTGTGCCACCTTGTTGGTGTCCAAGACTGTGACGCCGCTGTTCTTCTAACCTAATATTTCTTTCTTCTTCACTTTCGTTTTCAATTTGTTTTGATGCTCCTTACTGCAAGCCTTCTAGCTGGAAAATTCTTTCTTCTTCGTTTTGTTTATAATTCGTTTTGATGCTCATTGTTGCAAGTCTCCTAGCCACATTTTTCTTTCTTCTTCATTTTGAATTTTCATTTCTTCAGACAATGTGTCAATGCCTTTGCTCTAGCTACTCTTATTGGTCTAGTCTTGTGTAATGGTCCAGGATGTAGATTTGTTAATTTTCCAGGTGGTAGCGCAAGAACTTCTTTTTTTTGCCCTACGACCAAGTTGTAAGTCTTTTTACACTTTACAACTTTTTTTACACTTTTTAGTTTTTGTTTTTTGGGTCCACCTATTGATAAATTTTTATGCTTCTGTACTATCTCTTTGAATTTAAGGATATTTACGAATTTATATTGTTACGAATTTGTTTTACTGTGTAGTGTCTTTTTTAAGCTGAAAGCTTTTGACTTTTATTTTTAAGATTTTGCAAAAAATACTCTTGCAAATAATAATATTTTGAAGTTTTCATTTTTTGTTTTGTTTATAAGCTTTTTAGAAATTATAAATAGCTGTGAATTGTAAACAGTAGCAAATAAACGTAATAAGCCTTGACGTCACAAAGTTTTCAACAACTTTCTCAAACTTGTGACCTATCTAAATGGTTTTTTGGGCCAGAAAGTTCCAAGATGTCAATTTTCAAAAAAAGAGCCGTTTTGAGAAAAATTACAAATATTGCTTGCTTAAAATTATATATATATATATATATATATATATATATATATATATATATATATATATATATATATATATATATATATATATATATATATATATATATATATATATATATATATATATATATATATATATATATATATATATATATATATATATATATATATATATATATATATATATATATATATATATATATATATATATATATATATATATATATATATATGAGCTTTAGCGTAAACTTTCAGCACTATCTCTTGAAACAGACAAAACAACATCTTCAACCTTTTAACAATTATGTACTAAAAGTGAAACTATCAGAAGCAAGCAATAGGTATGCAAGTGAAATTATAGTATGTGCTAGTTGGAAAGTGTCTTTTTGTATCCATATTTACGGGGCATGAATTTATAGTCATTTTTGGGTGAAATTTTTTTATTTTTAATGCAAATTAATTTCACCATAGCTTATGCTCAATTTAACCGTGTTTCTTAGGCTAGCGTTGGTATCTCTAAAATCGCCACTAATACAACAAGGCTGCTGAATTAGAACTAACTGTTGAAATCTGATAAATAGGAATTTTACAAATTTAATCTAATAAAGATCTTGTTATTATTGTATTTAGCTCAGAAAAGAGCACTAGACAAGCCCCAAATATTTCTTAAGGGACATTTTGTTTCACTTTTGGAAGTAATTTAGTATTTGATTGTGTCATATATCAATTCCACCACAGAGGCTCTGCTGTGTCATATGGTTAGCTTGTAAATAGTGACAAAGACCATAGTGCCTTTCTATCCTAAACATCAACCACAATAAGAACAATAGAGGATTTTTTCGTAAGACAGTTGAAGTCTATATGTGAATGAATATTGTGAACCCATGTCCAAGGGCCATCCTTGGCAAAAAATGAATATAAAAAAACAATAATAATAAGCAAATAAGAACAACTCACATTATAAACAAAGTACCAGCACTGGTGTTACAACATAAGAAAAAAAACAAAGCGAATGTCTATAGTGAAACCATGGGTATTCGTTATAGTGAAACTTTAGACATTCTCTTTGTTTTTTTTTATGGCACTTTGCATTAACCAAGTGACATGTAGCAATCGAAAATTCTGTTGGTCTGTCTGTCTGTCTGTCTGTCGGTCCTGGTTTTGCTACTTTAGGCACTTCCAGGTAAGCTAGGACAATAAAATTTGGCAGGCGTATCAAGGACCTGACCAGATTAAATTAGAAATAGTCGTTTTCCCTATTTGATCATCTGGGGGGGGGAGTGGGGGGCTGGTCAATTCAGAAAAAATAGAAAAAATGAAGTATTTTTAACTTAGAAGTATTTTATATTTCTAACAAACGGGTGATGGCATCTTAATGAAATTTGATGTTTGGAAGGATATCTTGTCCCAGAGCTCTTATTTTAAATCCCGACCAGATCCGGTGACATTGGGAGAGTTGGAAGGGGGAACCTAAAATCTTAGAAAACGCTTAGAGTGGAGGGATCGGGACGAAACTTGGTGGAAAAAATAATCAGAAGTCCTAGATACGCTATTGAAATAACCGGAACGGATCTGCTCTGTTTGGTGGGTTGGGGGGGGGGGGGTTAATTATGAAAAATTAGAAAACATGAGGTATTTTTAACTTAAGAGAGATCAGATCTTAATGAAACTTAAAGTTTTGAAAGATATCGTGTCTCAGAGCTCTTATTTTAAATCCCGACTGGATCTCGTGACATTGGGGGGAATTGAGGGGGGGAACCTAAAATCTTGGAAAACGCTTAGAGTGGAGGGATCAGGATGAAATTTGGTGGGAAAAATAAGCACAAGTTCGAGATGCGTGATTGGCATAACCATTACTGATCCGCTCTCTTTGGGGGAGTTGGGGAGGGGAGGGTTAATTCTGAAAAATTAGAAAAATGAGGTAATTTTAACTTACGAAGGAGTGATTGGATCTTAATGAAATTTTATGTTTGGAAGGATATCATGTCTCAGAGCTCTTATATTAAATCCGACCGGATCCGGTGAAGGGGAAGTTGGGGAGGCGGAACCTAAGATCTTGGAAAATGCTTAGAGTTGAGGGATCAGGATGAAACTTGGTGTTAAAAATAAGCACGGGATTTACATACCCGGAATGGATCTGATCTCTTTGGGGGAGTGGGGGGGAGGGTTAATTCAAAAAATTAGAAAAAATGAGGTATTTTTGATTTACGAAAGAGTGATCTTATCTTAATGAAATTTCATATTTAGAAGAACCTCGAAACTCAGATATCTTATTTTAAATCCCAACCGGATTCAGTGTCATTAAGGGGGGGGGGGTGGAAATCTGGAAAAACGCTTAAAGCGGAGAAATCAGGATGAAAATTGGTGGAAAGAATTATCACAAGTCCAAGATAGGTGACTGACATAACCGGACCGGATCCCTCTCTTTGGTGGAGTTGAGGGGGGGGGGAATAATTCGGAAAAATTAGAAAAAATGAGGTATTTGTAAATTACGAAAGGGTAATCAGATCATAATGAAATTTGAGATCTCGAACGATCTTGTGCTTTAGAACTCTCACTTTAAATCTCGACCAGATTCGGTGACATTGAAGGGAGTTGTAGGGGGAAACCGGAATTCTTGGAAAACGTGAAAATCGAGGTATCTTACGAATGAAACTTGATATATAGAAGATTCTTATGTCTCAGATGCTCCATTCGCAATTCGAATCGGATCCAGGGACATAGAGGGCTGGAGGGGGGAAACAAAAATCTTGGAAACCGGAAATCTTGGAAAACGCTTAGAGTGGAGAGATCGGGATGAAACTTGATGGAAAGAATAAGCAAAGTTATAAATACGAGATTGACATAATTGATATGGATCCGTTCTCTTTGGGGGAGCTCGGGGTTGTTAATTTGGAAAAATTAAAAAAAAACTTGAGGTATTTTTGCCTTAAGAACGCTTGACCGGATCTTGATGAAATTTCATGTTTAGAAGGAACTGATGTCTCAGAGCTCTTATTTCAAATCCCGACCAGACCTGTTGACATTGGGGGGAGTTGGAGAGGGGAAACCAGAAATCTCGGAAAACATTTTTAAATGTCGTAGATACGTGATTGACGTAACCGGACTGGATCCGCTCTCTTTGGAGGAGTTAGGTGGTGGGGTTCAGTGCTTTGACGAGTTTTGTGCTTCTGGACGTGCTAGGACGATGAAAATTGGTAGGCGTGTCAGGAAGCTGTATAAATTGACTTGATAAAGCTTTTTTCCCCGATTCAGCAATCTGGGGGGCTGAAGGGAGATGAAAAATTAGAAAAAATTAGTTATTTTTAACTTACGAGTGGGTGATCTGATCTCAATGAATTTTGATATTTAGAAGTCTCGTGACTCAGAGCTCTTATTTCATATCCGACCAGATTTGTTGACATTGGTGGGAGTTGGAGGGGAAACCGGAAATCTTGGAAAACACTTACAGATGTCGTAGATACGTGATTGACGTAACCGGACTGGATCCGCTCTCTTTGGGGGAGTTAGGTGGCGGGGTTCAGTGCTTTGGCGAGTTTGGTGCTTCTGGACGTGCTAGGACGATGAAAATTGGTAGGCGTGTCAGGTAGCTGAATAAATTGAACTGATAAAGCTGTTTTCCCCATTTCGACCATCTGGGAGGCCCAAGGGAGAGGAAAAATTAGAAAAATTGAGTTATTTTTAACTTACGAGTGGGTGATCTGATCTTAATGAATTTTGATATTTAGAAGGACCTCGTGACTCAGAGCTCTTATTTTAAATCCCGAACGGCATTAAGCCTCTGATTTTCCTTTTAAAGCAATCTATTGATTCTTAGAATTTTGCAAGAGCTCATACCATATGAGCTCTTGGCTCTTCCGACCTCGTCACAAGTGCCATATTAGCTTTTAGCTCTTGTTTTCTTATGTTGTAGCATCAGTGCTGGAAGTTTGTTTATAATATGAGTTGTCCTTATTTATTTATTATTGTTCTTCTTCTTCATGGGTTCAGATATCATGTTTTTGTGCGTGTTATGTCTTAAAAACATATTTTTTTTGCTCTTTTCGTGGTTTTTTTTTTCATTGAGAAAGGCTCCCGGACGTGGGGCCGAAATATTCGGAATATTTGTTAATTAAAGTATTGTTTTGTTTTTATTTTTTGTTCACTGCTTAGTTGAAATTAAAACCCGTTTCTTTTTGCTTAATTCCTTGTAAATGGAAAAGCAGTGTGTTCTAAGAAATTATTTATAAATATATGAAAGAAAATAAACTTACAAAAGCATACAACCATTAAAACTAAATTTAAAATTTAAAACAGTCCCAGCTTCCTTACTTCTGTGAAGTTGAACCAGGACTGATAATAAAGTGAGGTGAGATCAGGCAATTTGCTGAAATGAAAGAAAAATAATTAAAAACACGCTTTCATTGTTATTCTTGCCTTTTGGACAGCTAACCTCCAAGGTCTTTTTGTAACTTTGTTAGCTAGCAAAGGTCTTTTTGTTCTTTTTTAGTGTATACTGGTTTTTAATATATTTTGTAAAATCTTTTTAATCAAATTTGCGTAGAAAGGTATTTATTGAGTATTCCCCCAAATCCATATTTAAGGAAACATCGTGTCATTTATACGTTGATGTATAAAGAAAATTAATGTGGCCGTATATGAGCAATTATTAAAGAATAAAATAGAAGAAAAGTATCATTTAATTGAAGATTCAACAACAGGAATACATTGCAAGGTTTTAATGACCTTGGTTAAATTCCTTAATTAGTATTCAATGTATTTTAAGTTCCGTAATTCTTTTAATCAGCAAATAAAGGGTCTCTGATGAGAGCACCTCTCTCCGGGTTACTGGCGAATATTTATGTGGAACACTTGAAAATTGGGCTTTAAATTCATATTATTTGAAACATATCTATCGGGAACTCTGCATGGATGACGTAATACCTCTTTGGGATTATGGGGAAAATGAACTTAGAGGTTTTTTATATCACGTTAACAAATATGATGGAAAATTACAGTTTACCTTAGAAATTAAATTTGTAAAAAAAAAAAAAAAAAAAAAAAAAAAATACCATTCTGAGATGTGCGAATTATTCGTAGCATTGATAAACTCGATTTTACTTTTACAGAAAGCCAACACAAAACAATAAATTTCTTCATTTTAAATCAATTCACCTCCTCCCCCCCCCCCAAACAGACACACTCAAGCTAAAAGAGCTATTTCAACCTCTCTTGTCATTGTACCCTAAACCTTTGCTCTGATTCCAACATCATAGCAGAACTAAACTTTATCAGGGACACACTTTTTGGAAACGGGTATCCCATTTCACTTATTAATAACACAATTAGCCGTAGACTGAAAAGTCGCACTCGTAAAATCAATGGTATTTTACCATGTGAGACTCTCGATAAGCCCTCATATATGATTTACCACCCATTCATCCCAAAAATCACTACAAATTTTAAAAAAGTTGGCACACGAAATAATCTATATTTAGTTTTAATTTCAAAATCGTGAATTTTCTAAACACTGGTAAAGATAAAACCCCTGTTACTTGCCAGAGAGGATTTATCAAATACCATGTGACTGTGGCAAATACTGTGTAGAATATATTTTTGTTTGATTTTGATTCTGCTTTGAATATTTCTTTTGATTCTACTTTAAGCAGCTATGTTTTTGATAAACCCCTCAACAATTTTTTTTTGAAAAGTCCGCCCCTAGGAGCAATGGTCCAGGCATAAAACAGGTTGTTCCAGAGGCAATTGAAATCAGACTCAAAATAAATAGTATTTTTTTCTTAAATAGGGATTTGGGGGAATACTCAGTGAATGCTTTATGCACAAATCTATTTTGAAAAAAAATATACAAAATATATTAAAAAACCAGTAGACACTAACAAAGAACTTGTTACAAAAAGACCTTTGTGGTTAGCTGCCAAAAAGGCAAGATTAGTAGTGAAAGCGTGCTTGAATTTTTTTTTTTCATTTCAATGAACTGCCTGATTTCACATCACTCTATTTATCAGTCCTGGTTGAACTTCACTGAAGTAATTATACTGGGACTGTTTTGAAAATTTTCATTTCAGTTTTAATGGTTGTATGCTATTGTAAGTTTCTTTTCTTTTATATGTTTATGTCTTGCTGATGATACAGGGCCGAAATCTTTATTCAGATATAGAATTCCACTGTCTTGCGAAAGAATTCCCTATTGTTCTTCTTGTTGTTGATGTTTAATATAGTTAGTTCCATCTGGACCATTTGGACCATAGTTCCATCTATCATTAACATCTCTTACCCAGAACAGATAAAGAGAATATTCTTTGCTTTTCAGGGCTACTATTCATGGGGTTTTGACGAAGAAAAGTTTTATGATCAAACCCTTGGCCATACCCTGTTTTTTAGCCTTTTCACCGTGGGTTTAATTGTCTATCCTCTACTATATATGAACAGACCGGACTATAGGTAATATGTTTTACGTTGATAAAGGTAATTTGCTTTAACCTTTTTTAGAAAACGGTAATGTTTTCAGAAGTGTACAATTAAGAAAGGTAAAACCATGCAATAAGGAGACAAAAACGTAAAGTACCTAATCCATTTTTGAAGCTCCGATGTCTCAATATATTTGATTCTCTATATATATATTTTTTGTATTAATGAACTGAACATGGTTTTGAACATATATTTAATAGGAACTTGAGCATTGACTGGGATGTATCAGAAGTTGCTTCAGTGCGCTACTAATGTCTGATTTTTTTAATAATAAGCCAGATTTTATGACTCTATTTGAATTTGTTGATCGTGGGTTTTGCCAGAAAGTTAGTATGCTTGACAGTGCTTGTGCTTGTTCTTGCAGCAGGACCAAGCATTTCCTGCTTTACCTGACATCTAAGATTTATATGTTATATAGGAATTTCTTTAACAATAAGCTTCCCGTACTCCAGGTAATATACTAGGCAATCCAGACTTGAATTGCTTACTATTTGACTGCACTAGTCTGTATTGCTATTCTTCGATAATGTGTGATAAAGTGGTAAATTAAACTGTTAGTTTCTTATCTTGAATTAGAATATTTTCTAGCTATATTTGCCTGTATCTAAATTAACTCTATGTCAAATTGGAGATAAATGTTAGTCAGTTTATGAAGGTATATTTATACTATTAATGTGCTACAAATATTCGATAACTGTTTACTCGGTGAGGTTTCTCCTCTTTCGATTTTGAGCTCAAGAAAATTGTGTCGGATTCAGTTTCTTAAGATTCAGTTTACAAGGACCAATAGTTATTACTACACAAAAGGTCATATGGACTTATTGTACAAACATTACCATCACTGTAACAAATGGAGTCCCAAAAATTCTTACTTTTGTTTTTGTTATAAGTTTCTACTTTTGTTTATTAATATTTTCGCAGCATGCATCTGCAGGCTGAGCTTTTGGTTTATTGCTAATTAATTGTATATATTTTGATTTGAAACGAATCATTGCTACCACTACTACTAACAACTCACCGTAGAACCAAGCCGCCTGAGGTCAACACAACTACGGATGCTTCTCATCCATCCAAATCTATTCAAAGCCTCTCTCTTTACACCCTCCCATTAAGCTCCTATTTCCTTTAAATATTTCTTTATGACATCCCCTTATGATCCTCCCAGACGAGTACGACCTGCTCTCTGTTTAGCTCTAGATGGTTGGCTGAAAAGGACAATCTTTGGAAATCTGTCACGCTTCATCCGCAGAACGTGCCCTAGCCATCTTAACCTTTCTTTCATTGTAGCCCTAGAAAATGGGATTGAAACATAGTTTTCCCACAGTCTACTGTTTGAAATACAGTCAGTTAGCCGGATACCCAAAACAATCTGTAGACAGTGTCTCTGGAAAACATCTAGCAAATCTTCGTCCGCCTTTCGGAGCGCCCATACTTCAAATCCATATTTGACCACTGTCATCACTGAAGCTTCTAACATTCTAATCTTGGTTCGCAGACTTATCTTCCTATTCTTAAAAATTTGTCTTTAACTGTAAAAAAAACACCCTGAGCCTTGGCTATTCTACTTTTAATGTCTTCACTGCTCCCACCGTCTTTACTAAAAATGCTACCAAGGCAAGCAAAGCTGCCTACCTGATCAATCTTTTCTTTACCAGTATCACCTTTTCATCTTCACTTTCTCCTATCCTTAGTTACTTAGTCTTCTTAACGTTAATTCTCAAACCTATTCTCGCACCCTGAACTCGCAAAACCTCTAAAAACTCATTCATTTTGCTCACACTTTCATCTAGGGTGCTTAAATAATAAGCACAATCTAACTCCAGGAGAGCTTTTCCTCCCCATTTGATTATGTGGACTTCCATTGCCTTTCATGTGCTCCTTAAGACAAAGTCCATCAAAATGATCCGTACAAAGGAGGATAGAACACAACCCTGCTTAATTCCTGACTTAATGTAAATACCAGCTGGTATCCTCCCTTCCAGCAGTGTTATCTGCAATGTCCAGCGGTGAGATTGGGGGGAGTTGGGGGGGGGGGAACCGGAATTGTTGGAAAACGTGAAAATTGAGGTATCTTTATCTTACGAATAGGTGATCGTATCTTTATGAAACTTGATATATAGAAGGATCGTATGTGTCAGATGCTCCATTTTCAGTTCGAATCGGATTCGGGGACATAGGGGGCTGGAGGGGGGAAACATAAATCTTGGAAAACGCTTAAAAATGGAGAGATTGGGATAAAACTTGATAGGAAGAATAAGCACAAGTTATAGATACGTGATTGACATAATTGGAACGGATCCGTTCTCTTTGGGGGAGCTGAGGGGTGTTAATTTGGAAAAATTAAAAAAGAGGTATTTTTAACTTAAGAAAGGATGACCGGATCTTAATGAAGTTTGACATTTAGAAGGAACTCATGCCTCATAGTTCTTATTTCAAATCCTGACCAGATTTGTTGACATTGGGGGGAGTTGGAGGGGGAAACCGGAAATCTTGGAAAATGCTTAGAGTGGAGAAATCGGGATGAAACTTGGTGGGTAGAATGTTGAAGCAAATGTTGTAGATACGTGATTGACGTAACCGTACTGGATCCGTTTTCTTTGGGTGAGTTAGAGGGTGGGGTTCAGGGCTTTGGCGAGTTTGGTGCTTCTGAACGTGCTAGGACGATGAAAATTGGTAGGCGTGTCAGGGAGCTGCACAAATTGACTTGATAAAGTCGTTTTCCCTGATTCGACTATCTAGTGGGCTGAAGGGAGAGGAAAAATTAGAAAAAATGAGGTATTTATAAATTACGAGTGGGTGATCGGATCTTAATGAATTTTGATATTTAGAAGGACATTGTGACTCAGAGCTCTTATTTTAAATTCCGACCGGCATTAAGTCTCTGATTTTCCTTTTAAATCAATATTGATTCTTAGAATTTTGCTAGAGCTCATACCATATGAGTTCTTGGCCCTTCGGGCCTCGTCACAAGTGCCATATGAGCTCTTAGCTCTTGTTTTCAATTCTTTTACTGTGTGTGCAATTTAGAAAGTATTGTTGAAGTTATGTGTAATCTGGCTATTTCATGTCTTTCCTCTGGCAAACTTAGAATTTTTGGGTGACAGCTCATTTTTTAAAAATCTTACTATTATAGTAATTTTTTCATTTTTTAGTTTGGAAGATTGGGCTCATAGAGAAGCATATCTTGAGCTGAACAGAAGGGAAAGTGAGGGCCTTCCTTTAGTGGATCCCAACTACATTGACCCAGCTAAGGTTATTATCCCATCTGATGAGGACCTTAAAGAACAAGGAATACGTATTATCATTTAGATTGCTGTTCTCAAATTTTAATTGGATTAAATGCACATATTCGTTAATTAATTTCTTGATTTATATTGCTATTGTGTTTGTCTTTTGTGTCTACACCTTTCTGAATTCCCTCATAGTAGGCTAACACAAATGGCAACACTCAACTGAGCTGGACTCTCCCCCCTCACTCACACACACACATGACATTGGATAGAAAACTTAGTATGAGCATCTAATAAACCAATTTTTGGAATGCGTCCTAAATAGTAAAAATGAAGTATGAAATGGGCTGCAATAATTTAGTAGTAATAAAAAGCATCAGTTGAAAAGCAGTGTCAAAAGTAGTTGGAAAGTCATATTCATACTTCATAGTATTTTTCATATCATCCCGAAGCCAATTTTTCCTAGTCCATAAAACACTGTTGAGACAATTCCGAAAGAAGACTTTGGCTGGTTTTGTTTTTGATGCATCAACCATCTTGCGGTTAAAAATAGCAGTTTTCTTTATATATATTATGCAGAGTGAATGTTACTGGAATATTTTGGATTGACTCTCAACATTGCAGTCACAGGAATAATCCCTAAGAGTAGACATTCATACTTGAAGAATTCTACAAGCTAGCTGAAAAAAGCTCAAAGTCGTGTTCCTTGTTGCTCTAACATCGAGGGAGAAGGGGGTGTTTGAAAGTTATGTCCGAATTTTTCAAAATGTAACAAATAATTTTTTACCTTGTAGTGTCAGCCTCCTCCCCTTCTTCTCCATCATACTCCCACCTACCCTTCCCTTCTCAAAATATTGAATGGGGGAACATCATGTTAAGGTCTTTTGTAGATTTTCAAGCGTCACTTCTTGTTCTTAAGTTATATGCTTGTGATTGTGTTAAGAGTCAATCAGGGATAAGCTCGATTCCAGTCACAGAAAAAAAAATGGAAATTTATTGATTGAAAGCTGTAATTGAATTTTTATAATCTCTATCATTATCCATGCTGAAATTAATCTTTAAAAATTGTGTCATCTTTCATAATCGGGTCTCTGGTGGTAGTGATAGTTATTTCTCTGATATCACATGACAACCACCTGTACAGCATGGCATCGCTTACTTTTTCTCTGTATTTCCCTTTTCCTTAGTTGTTGGGTCTTCTTTCTACACATTTGTTTTTTTCCCTTTGTCTTTTCTCTTTTTGTAATAGCTGACTACATTGCCTCCAACCCAAATTTAGTGGAATATTGGTCGTATGTTCATTCAATTTACATATTTAGCTTTTGAATAAACAAGAATTAAAAACGAGCAGGGTAGCAAATTGTTTTCTTTTAGCTGAAGATAAAGAAAATACACCTAGGAAATGATTACAGCCACAACGTAACAGTAATTAAAGGAAAATATGCCTAGTTTAGGAAAGATACTTGAGATATATTGAATTCTACTAGACATTATTTGAGCGACCTTGCAAATGAATGCTAAAAATAGAGTTTCTGAAAGTATCTAAAGTCCAAATCACTTCCTAGAATATTCGGATTAAAAAGAAAAATTTACACCATAATGTACTTGAATAAGAAGATTTATTTTCATTTTCTTTTAACTTGAATATAGCGTAATTCTTGTTGTAATTTATTAGAAAAATTGAATTTAGTTCCAATTAGAATATTCAAATGTTTGTTATTCACATAATTTTGTATCTCCACTACCACTTAAGGCTACTGTAAGAAAGGAAGATTACAGAGAAATTCCTTACCTAACCGCTTTCTGAGATAGGATGAAGTCACTCAACTAGAATTTTACCAAGCATAGAATTAACAAATTGAAATTTGTATCTTGTCCATTTTTATAGCCTAGATCTTTACCCTATATATTTGTACATTAGGGGCAGGGTAGGTGGTAAGCCTACCACTTTCCAAGATAGTAAGAAGCAGTAGTTCTATAATATAACATTTCATTGATTTTGTGTTATGTTTCAATCTTTGTATATTCATTGAGTTATACGTGGGCCCATCAGGGAGAGGGGGTAAGTTGGTCAGGTTTATTTCAGAAGCTTCTCAGCTGTTTAAATTTTCGTAGCAGCATTAAAACAGTAAAAATTGGTTTCTAAACTTTATGTTGCCACTGCTCCCTCAAAAATATTTGATCATATGGTGCCTCCCTTCCATTTTATAAAAAATGTCGACACAATAATTTTTAGTACTACAAAATTTATCAAGGTAATCTATTACAAACAAAGAAACGAATAACAATTTCAAATTATTGTCTTTTAATGATATAATAGTAATAATAATAATTTATTTTTGACCCGCTACAAAAAATCAAAGCGGACTATCAATAAAAGAAACAAAACAGACACTACACAAAACAGAAAAAACAAGAAGCTAGAGCAAACGAGTAAGGCCTCTGTGGGCTGGCAGATACTTATAACTAGACTGGGATATTTTGCCAGCAAGCTCCGTGAGCTTCGACTCAATATCTGTGAAACTATAAACATATATGAGGCTCCTATTCCTATACCATGGAGGCAGATACGATAGAAAACCGGAAATAATAAGAACCAATTGAACTGATATCCTTTGCATGAAAAATAGGGTAAATACCAGAAAGAAACAAAACCGAATGATCTGTAAAAACGGAGTGTAATTTAGCAAGAGACTTTCTATTGTATCCACCTCGGTTAGCAACAATTTTAGAGTAACTTAATTGGATTTTCTTCTTGAAATCAGCAACAGCGAGAGTCTGTAAGGATTTTAGTGTTTTACTAACATTAATTCCCAGCCACCGAAATGAAGAAAACAACGGGATAGAAAAAGATCCACAGATTAGAGGAGTAGTGATATTACTATTAAATAAAAGATATTCACACTTTGAAAGATTAAGAGAAAGTCCAATCGCATGAAGTTTAGATGCTACTGTTGAAACAGACAAAGAGAGCCCTATTTTAGTCCTACTGATCAAAAGAATATCATCCGCATAGGCAAGATAAGAAATATTTACAGAATTAAGGATGCAAGTAGGTGGGATAGAGGAAAGGACAGATGATATACAAAGTTTGAAAATAGAGGGGGAGAGGACAGCACCTTGCCCGACCCTACGTCGCACTCGAATTTTACTATCTGAAACCCTCATATCCGTTTTAATCCGCAAAAAAAGAATTTGAATACCAATATCTAAAAAGAAAAATTATCGATATGTTGATACCGTGACTAAAAAGGGAAAAGATAGCTTGGGAATGCGTAACAGTGTCAAAGGCTTTGGAGAGATCCAAAGCACATAAATGTAACTCGAATCCCTTTTTAGTAGCCTCAGTAAGAACATTAGCCAAAACTTGATGAGCCTGCTGGCAACCTACCCCAGCTGAAAATCCAATCTAATTTTCACCAAAATATGCCAAAGAATTAACTGATGGGAGGAGAAGATACTCAAAAATTTTGCTTATATTGTAGGAAACCGTTATTGGCCTGTACGATGCACACTCAGTCGGAATCTTTCCTCTTGTCAGGATCGAAGTAACTGTTCCGCACAAAAACTTTCAGGCACAACCGAGGTGCATACGCACATTTGAAACAGAAGTTGTAAATGTTGGACTAGAGCTGGACAATCAACATTTAGGTGTTCGGCACTTATACCATCACAATCAATAGAGCTAGACTTAAGCTTCTTTATAGCTTGTGCCACCGAAACTAAATTGACTGGGAGGATCTGGTTCTGGCGGAGTGATATGGGAAGCGCAGAAATAAGAAACCTCATAAAAGTAGCATGAGCAAAATGGTTTATAGTGTTGAAAATCTGGTCGGAATATTTGCACCAAGAAGCAGGACTAATTGGGCTACTTGTTGACGAAGAGTCATCGACTTTATTTGAAATTACCACATTTTTCCAATCTAAATTACTTGACGGGAATTTGCAAATTTTAGATTTTGCTGACCGTAAATACTTTTTATACTCTAATTTAGTTTTCTGTTTAAGCTGAAATACTACACCGCTACTTGGTCGTTCGCAAGAAACAAAAAACGTAGCCAAAATTTGGCTTTATTTGTTGGCTTTATTAATTAGCACTAAGTCTGCCAAATGTCAGTTTAAAGGATGAGTAAGCTACACGAAGCTCATCTTCTATAACCAAACGAGTAAAGTATTTCAATTCCGTTTCAGCTGATGCAGAAAATCCTGTTTTGTACAAATAAGATTTTGTGAACGGCAGCAATACTTTTAAAGTTTTATTTGACAAAATATCATATTCACTTGACATATTTGTGTGCTCATTTTGATTTTGTTCGGTAAAAATTGCTATTTTCATTTTATCTTCATAGATCCTCTGAATCACTTTGGCACGACAAAGCCATCGTTCTTCAATCAAACAGCTCGTGGTAACGAACTGTAGTAAGGAGTGACCCGGCTCAATAGTAACCGAAACTCTAAAAAACGGAATTTCGATACCATTATATACATCAAATGAATCAGATTCTTACGCTGATTTTAAACATATAATTTCACCAAATTTAGCCTTACCCATCAAATGTTACAAGCCTGAGAAACTTTGCCTTATTTTCGAAAAATGGCGGAAACACTCCTTAAAAGTCATGGAATCTTAATGAAAATCCTACCGTCAGATTCGGCTTATCAGAGAATCCTGCTATAGGAGTTTAAAGCTCTCAAGTGCAAAAACATGGAATTTTTTTTGCCAGAAGAAAGATCATGGATACGTGTTTATTTGTTTTTTTTTTCCAGGGGTTATCGTATCCAGTGGCTCTTGAATGTCGTGAGAGGGTTCATTCTAGCGGAAATTAAAAGTTCTAATGCCCTTTTAAAGCGACGAAAAAAAATTTGAGGGCAACTAGGCCCCCTCCCATGCTCATTTTTTCCTCAAAGTCATTGGATCAAAATTTCAAGATAGCTATTTTGTTCAGCATAGTCAAAAAATTGAAAAATTGAAAGCCCTTCCCGGGAGAAGGGCTGCAAGTTATGAACTTTGCCCATTATTGGTTATTGGGAAGTATACAGACTTTTTCAGGAGGGATTTCTTCCGGTGGTGGGGAGGGGGTTATGTGAGAGGAATTTCCACGGAGGAATTAATCATGGGGGAAGAGAATTTTCATGAAGGGGCGCTGGATTCTCTAGAATTATTTAAAAAACATTGAGAAATGAAATAAAAAAACAAACAAGTTTTCCAACTGATAGTAAGAAGTAACATTAAAACTTAAAACGAAGAGAAATTAATTATGTATATGAGGGGGTTCGGCTCCATTTCAATACTTCGCTCTTTACGGTAAAGTATTTTTATTAATTTCAAGAGAGCGGTTTTTTGTAATTAAACGGCCTTTGTGATTCAGGGGTCATTCTTAAAGAATTGGAACAAAATTCGAACTTTAGTGTAAAGAGCTAGATATTGAAGAGGGGGCAAACCCCCCCACATGCAAATATAGAAGTTTATTGCGTAGGTTGATTTGTAAGTTACGTATATTTATTACTAATAAAAAACGTTTTAAAAGAAAATTAACATACTTTTTGACACCTCCTCGCCCCTTTTTCTCAAAATCGTCCGATCAAAAGTTTGAGAAAGCCATTTAGTAAAAAAAAGTAAAATTAATTTGCAAAATTCGTTTTAATTATTCATGTACGGTGAGCTAAAACCAAAACCTGCATTAATTTAAAGAAATTCAGAAATTAAATAAAAAAAACAAGTTTTTTCAACTGACAGTAAGGAGCAACGTTAAAACTTAGAACGAACAAAAATTTTTACGTATATGAAGGGTTTCGTCCCCTCCTCAATACCTCGCTCTTTACGCTAAAGTACTTTTAGTAATTTCAAAAGAGCTATTTATTCTAAATAAACGGCCTTTGTGATTCAGGGTCATTCTTGAAGAATTGGAACACGATAAAATTTAGTGTAGAGAGTGAGGTATTGCCCAGGGGGAGAACCCCTCTCATATACATAATACGAATATAGAAGCTCGTTACCCAAGTTTATTTTGTAAGTTACATATATTTACTACTAATAATAACGTTCTTAAGTAAAATAAAAAGTTCTAGTGGCCTTTTTAAGTGACCAGAAGAATTTGAGGGTAACTAGGCCGCCTCCCCCGGCCCCTTTTCCTAAAACTGTCCGATCAAAATTTGAGAAAGCCATTTAACCAAAAAAAGTAAAATTAATATGCAAATTTCGTTTAATTATTCATGTACGTTGAGCCAAAATCAAAACCTGCATTAATTCAAAAACGTTCAGAAGTTAAATAAAAAAAAAACATTTTTTAAATAAAAGTAAGGAGCGACATTAAAACTTAAAACGAACAGAAATTATTTCGCATGTGAAATGGCCCCGCTCTTTCCGCTGAAGTTTGACTCTTGGCCACAACTCTACTTTTTAAAACAATAAAAACTTTAGCGTAAAGAGCGGAGCGTTAAGGATTGGACAGCCTTTTTCATTTACGGAATAATTTCTGTTCGTTTTGAGTTTTAATGTCACTCCTTACTTTTAGTTAAAAAAAACTTGTTTTTTATTTATTTAATATAGTTCACAATTGAGTCTTGTAAGTAGCTTTCATACCGTCACACAGCTTTTTAAATAATTCAACTTGTAACAGACTGTTTTTATGTTGTTTATAAATTTTGTGATTTTTTTAAAAACGTCTCTAAGTTCCTCACTCATATTTTTAAATAGTTCTCGGTAACGAACTGTAAGTAAGGAGCGATGTGGCTCAATAGTAACCAAAACTCTAAAAAACTGACTATTGATAACCATAGATACATCAAAAGAATCGAATTTTGATGTTTATTCAAAATGTGTAAAATCCATCAAATTTAATCTTACTCGTCAAAAGTTACAGCCTGAGATAATTTATCCAATTTTTGAAACAGAGGGGAAACACCTCCAAAATATCAAGTCATCTTAATGAAAATGACACCGTCAGATACAACATACTAGAGAACTACTGTAAAGGTTTCAAGTTCCCATGCACAATTTGTAATTATGCATTTTTTTTCCCGGAAGAAAGATCAAGAATACGTGTTTATTTGTTGTCCGCTTTCTATAGGGGTAATCGTAGCGAACCAGATACTGCAGAAGTTCGGGAGAGGGCTCATTTGATCGGAAATCAGAAGTTCTAGTGTCGTTTTTAAGTGACTAAAAATAGTGGAAGGTAGCTAGCCCTCCTCCCACGCTTATTTTCTCAAAGTTGCCTGATAAAAATTTTGAGCGAACCGTTTTTTCCAGCATAATCAAAAAAGCCAATAACCATGTCTTTGGTGCCTTGACCCCACATAGTCCCCGGGGCAAGGGCTGCGAGCTATGAACTTTGTCCGTTGTTTATAGGATTGGATATTTGGGAGTATGCAGACATTTTTCAGTAGGGATTTTATGGCGGAGAGAGGGGGAGGGGTACGTGGGAAGATCTTTCCATGGAGGTATTTTTCGCGGGGGAAGGGAATTTTCCATGGAGGGGGAGCCTGATTTCCCGACATTATTTGAAAAAACAATCATAAATTAAATGAAAAAGACAAGTTTTTTTCCAACTGAAAATAAGGAGTTACATTAAGCCTTAAAACGATCAGAAATTATTACGTACATGAGGGGGTTGCTTTCTCGTCAATACCTCGCTCTTTACGCTAAAGTTTTTTGGGACCTTTTAGAAGAGCTTATTCTTTGAATCAAACGGTCTTTGTGATTCAGGTTTAAATAACTCAAACAAAAAATCAAACTTTGGCGTAAAGAGCGAGGTGTTGAGGAAAGGACGCCCCCCCCCGCT
>NW_027062690.1:0-7500 GCF_032884065.1 Artemia franciscana
TCCAAGTAGGATATAGTACGATCTAAGGAACCATAACTGATTTATTGAGCCATTCGCGGTTTCGCCCACTGGGGGCTTGTACTTAGACATGCATGGCTTAATCTTTGAGACAAGCATATGCTACTGGCAGGATCAACCAGGTAACACATTCACGTTACCATCAGGCACATTAGAAACGCATTGAAACAATGAGATTTCCCTCTAGGAGTAGGCCACCTTGCCATGTCCTTTGAAGACCCTTAAATCCCATTAGTCAAAGGCTCCAATGATACCAAAGTCATTACCGAATCAAGGATTCCACACTAACCAAGATTCGTCTAGCTCAACAGATGTTTGGATCAAAGTGATTCCCTGGGGTTTCCCAACCCAATCGCTCTGAACCCCAGCCATCAGTATATAGTGTTTTAGAAGCGCTAACCCATTGGAAAGCAGTCCTCTTGCAATCCTAGCGCCTTCAAAATCACTATGCTTGCATTAACAATCGCCAAAAGGCCTCTCGCTGGTAGCAGTTGGATGGTCCAACTAACATTTGCCAATTTCAAACAGACTTTTCCTTGACACACTTCCACAAGAGAATTTTTCCTTTATTGGGCTCGTGATTCAATTCACTCTTTAGTGCAACTGATAGAGCCTTGCCGTGACAACACTTGAGCTAAAGTAACCAGACAAGCCCTAGAGGAAATGAAGGGCACATTGGCTCTCTCTCCTTGGGGTCTCTCCTGGCACACTAGCCCATCACCCATGCCTCACTATTTCCATTCGACTTTCATCAACAAAAATACAGCTACACAGGTGCACGGATACTTAAGGCCGTGAATGGTTAGACCGTTGCTCAATCGGTAACCATGTGCTACACCAATACCAACACCATGTTTCTCTAGGCTGAGATTCACTTTAGCCCGTGTCAACTGCTTCCATTCAACCAGCTCAATTTTTCTTTTGGATAGTGACCCCCTTATATAAGGTCTGGGGATTATCGGCAGGGGTTCCGGTTGCAAATTTATAATTTTAACTAATTAAACACACTTTTTAACATTTTTCAACGGGATCATTGAATCAAGCCAACCGACTGGCTAATGGACCAACAAGCCGTATCAATGCCAATTTCATACATACATTGAGGCCAAACTCTCGCCTGACTTCTCTATATACAAGAGAGAAGTGACAGTTTTGATCTGTCAAAGTTTGACACATCAATTGGTGTAACATAAAGCAAGCTTTGCCGTGACAACAAACAGACCAAAACATTACCAGACAAGACCAAGTGAAAATGAAAGGGAACACTAGAGCTCTCTCTTGGTCTCTCTTTCTCTCCTTGGGTCTCCCACTGGTATGCTAGTCAACTTTTCTTCGATAGTGGTTTCCAATTCCACACACAATCACACTCATCCACTGAGTACAGCTACACAGGTGCACGGATGCTTAAGGCCGTGAATGGTTGGACCGTTGCTCAAACGGTAACCATGTGCTACACCAATACCAACAACAGGCTCATTTAGACTTAGATCCACTTTAGCCCGTGTCTACGGCTTCCATTCATCAAGCCCCAACTTTTCTTTTGGATAGTGACCCCCTCATATAAGGTCTGGGGATTATCGGCAGGGGTTCCGGTTGCAAATTTATAATTTTAACTAATTAAACACACTTTTTAATATTTTTCAACAGGGTCAGTGAATCAAGCCAGCTGACTCGCTAGTGGACCAACAAGCCGTATCAATGCCAATGTCATACATACATTGAGGCCAAACTCTCGCCTGACTTCTCTATACAGGGTGAGAAGTGACAGTTTTGATCTGTCAAAGTTTGACACACCAATTGGTGTAACTAGTGCGAACTTTGCCGTGACAACAAATAGACCAAAACATACCAGTCAAGACCAAGTGGAAATCAAAGGGAACACTAGAGCTCTCTCTATCTCTCTTTCTCTCCTTGAGTCTCCCACTGGTATGCTAGTGGACTTTCCTTGCTAGACATTTCCAATTCCACTCATCCACTGAGTATAGCTACACAGGTGCACGGACGCTTAAGGCCGTGAATGGTTAGACCGTTGCTCAAGCGGTAACCATGTGCTACACCAATACCAACAACAGGCTCATTTAGACTGAGATCCACTTTAGCCCGTGTCTACGGCTTCCATTCATCAAGCCCCAACTGTTCTTTTGGATAGTGACCCCCTCATATAAGGTCTGGGGATTATCGGCAGGGGTTCCGGTTGCAAATTTATAATTTTAACTAATTAAACACACTTTTTAACATTTTTCAACAGGGTCAGTGAATCAAGCCAGCTGACTCGCTAGTCGACCAACAAGCCGTATCAATGCCAATTTCATACATACATTGAGGCCAAACTCTCGCCTGACTTCTCTATACAGGGTGAGAAGTGACAGTTTTGATCTGTCAAAGTTTGACACACCAATTGGTGTAACTAGTGCGAACTTTGCCGTGACAACAAATAGACCAAAACATACCAGTCAGACCAAGTGGAAATCAAAGGGAACACTAGAGCTCTCTCTATCTCTCTTTCTCTCCTTGAGTCTCCCACTGGTATGCTAGTGGACTTTCCTTGCTAGACATTTCCAATTCCACTCATCCACTGAGTATAGCTACACAGGTGCACGGACGCTTAAGGCCGTGAATGGTTAGACCGTTGCTCAAGCGGTAACCATGTGCTACACCAATACCAACAACAAGTTCATTGAGACTAAGGATCCACTTTAGCCCGTGTCTACGGCTTCCATTCATCAAGCCCCAAACTTTTCTTTTGGATAGTGACACCCTCATATAAGGTCTGGGGATTATCGGCAGGGGTTCCGGTTGCAAATTTATAATTTTAACTAATTAAACACACTTTTTAACATTTTTCAACAGGGTCAGTGAATCAAGCCAGCTGACTCGCTAGTGGACCCACAAGCCGTATCAATGCCAATTTCATACATACATTGAGGCCAAACTCTCGCCTGACTTCTCTATACAGGGTGAGAAGTGACAGTTTTGATCTGTCAAAGTTTGACACACCAATTGGTGTAATTAGTGCGAACTTTGCCGTGACAATAAATAGACCAAAACATACCAGTCAAGACCAAGTTGAAATCAAAGGGAACACTAGAGCTCTCTCTATCTCTCCTTTTCTCCTTGAGTCTCCCACTGGTATGCTAGTGGACTTTCCTTGCTAGACATTTCCAATTCCACTCATCCACTGAGTATAGCTACACAGGTGCACGGACGCTTAAGGCCGTGAATGGTTAGACCGTTGCTCAAGCGGTAACCATGTGCTACACCAATACCAACAACAAGTTCATTGAGACTAAAGATCCACTTTAGCCCGCGTCTACGGCTTCCATTCATCAAGCCCCAACTTTTCTTTTGGATAGTGACCCCCTCATATAAGGTCTGGGGATTATCGGCAGGGGTTCCGGTTGCAAATTTATAATTTTAACTAATTAAACACACTATTTTACATTTTTCAACATGGGTACTGAATCAAGCGGCCTGACTGGCTTATAACCAACAATCGATTTCAAACTCTTATCCTAGTCACAAGCCCTAGTGCAAATGAAAGGGAGAACTAGAGCTCTCTCTCATTGGGTCGCCCACTGGCATTCTAGTCAACTTTCCTTGTTAAAAGTTTCCAATGCCGCACATTTGCACACTCATCAACTGAGTACAGCTACACAGGTTTACGGATGCTTAGAGCCGTGATTGATTAGACTCTTGCCTTAGCGGTAGCCAAGCGCTACACACAAATCAAAGTTGTTCAATTTAGTTTAATTAATGAATAAATACCAGAAAGTCAGACAGTTATCCCACCTAGCTGATGCCCACCGCTTAAAGTACGGATGCTTAAGGCCGTTGAATGGTTAGACTGTTTCTCTAGCGGCAAACAATTGCTAAATATAGACCAACAATATAGTCCTTTATCGCGCCCAAGTTCACCGCTTAAAGAACGGATGCCTTCAAGCCGAGGCTAGTTGAACCCGTTGCTTTTGGCGGTAACCCATTGCTCTAAGCATATACCAACACATATATTCCTCTTTCATAGGGTATTTCATTGAGCCCATGTTTGCCGCTTAAGGCACGAATCCTGAAAGCCGTCAATGGTTGGACCATTGCTCAAGTGGTAGTAGCCATTCACTTCACATTTACCAACAATATACTCATTTTCATATGGGGGTTCCCATTTAGCCCAAGTCCACTGTATAGCATTCAAGCTTCTTCTCGCTCTCTCGCTCTCGCTTCGGGATAGACGGGGAGGGGGTGCCCGCTGTC
This sequence comes from Artemia franciscana, assembly GCF_032884065.1. Lineage (NCBI taxonomy): Eukaryota > Metazoa > Arthropoda > Branchiopoda > Anostraca > Artemiidae > Artemia > Artemia franciscana. The sequence continues at coordinate 4,267 of NW_027062690.1, forward strand.
TCCAATCACTTTCCACAGAGTGTCTAATCATTGCCTCAGCTCAGCCCATCACTCTTGGCCACTATCCTTTTTCACGGCTTCCATTCATCAAGCCCCATTTTTTCATTTGGATAGTGACCCCCTCATATAAGGTCTGTGGATTATCGGCAGGGGTTCCGGTTGCAAATTTATAATTTTAATTAATTAAACACACTTTGAAAATTTTTTCAACATGGGTACTGAATCAAGCGGGGCTGACTGGCTTATAACCAACAAGCGATTTAAAACTCTTATCCTAGTCACGCACCCTGGTGCCAAGCAAAGGGATCACTAGAGCTTTCTCTCATTGGGGTCTCCCACTGGCATTCTAGTCAACTTTCCTTGTTAAAAGTTTCGAATGCTGGACACATGCACACTCAGCGGTAATAATCATTCGCTACACATATACCAACAGTATAGTCATTTTTCATATGGGGTTCCCATCTAGCCCCTGTCCCCTGTATATCAGTCAAGCTTCTCTCTCGCTCTCTCTTTTGCTAATAAATACCAGACAGTGAGACAGTCATCCCATCTAGCTTATGATAGCCGCTTAAAGTACGAATGCTTAAAGCCGTTGAATAGTTAGACTGTTTCTCTAGCGGCAATCAATTGCTAAACATAGACCAACAATTTTTACTCGTTTTTCGCGCCCAAGTTCACCGCTTAAAGAACGGATGCCTTCAAGTCAAGGCTAGTTGAACCCGTTGCTTTTGGCGGTAACCCATTGCTCTAAGCATATACCAACACATATATTCCTCTTTCATAGGGTATTTCATTGAGCCCATGTTTGCCGCTTAAGGCACGAATCCTGACAGCCGTCAATGGTTAGACCATTGCTCAAGTGGTAGTAACCATCCGCTACACATTTACCAACAATATACTCATTTTCATATGAGGGTTCCCATTTAGCCCATGTCCACTGTATAGCATTCAAGCTTCTCGCTCTCTCGCTCTCGCTTCGGGATAGGCGGGGAGGGGGTGCCCGCTGTCTCCAATCACTTTCCACAGAGTGTCTAATCATTGCCTCAGCTCAGCCCATCACTCTTGGCCACTATCCTTTTTCACGGCTTCCATTCATCAAGCCCCATTTTTTCATTTGGATAGTGACCCCCTCATATAAGGTCTGTGGATTATCGGCAGGGGTTCCGGTTGCAAATTTATAATTTTAATTAATTAAACATACTTTGAAAATTTTTTCAACATGGATACTGAATCAAGCGAGGCTGACTGGCTTATAACCAACAAGCGATTTCAAACTCTTATCCTAGTCACGCACCCTGGTGCCAAGCAAAGGGATCACTAGAGCTTTCTCTCATTGGGGTCTCCCACTGGCATTCTAGTCAACTTTCCTTGTTAAAAGTTTCGAATGCTGGACACATTCAAACTCAGCGGTAATAATCATTCGCTACACATATACCAACAATATAGTCATTTTTCATATGGGGTTCCCATCTAGCCCCTGTCCCCTGCATAGCAGTCAAGCTTCTCTGTCGCTAATAAATACCAGACAGTCAGACAGTCATCCCATCTAGCCTATGCCCACCGCTTAAAGTACGAATGCTTAAAGCCATTGAATGGTTAGACTGTTTCTCTAGCGGCAATCAATTGCTAAACATAGACCAACAATTTAGTCGTTATATCGCGCCCAAGTTCACCGCTTAAAGAACGGATGCCTTCAAGCCAAGGCTCGTTCCACCTGACTGGCTTATAACCAACAAGCGATTTCAAACTCTTATCCTAGTCACGCACCCTGGTGCCAAGCAAAATGATCACTAGAGCTTTCTCTCATTGGGGTCTCCCACTGGCATTCTAGTCAACTTTCCTTGTTAAAAGTTTCGAATGCTGGACACATGCAAACTCAGCGGTAATAATCATTCGCTACACATATACCAACAATATAGTCATTTTTCATATGGAGTTCCCATCTAGCCCCTGTCCCCTGCATATCAGGCAAGCTTCTCTCTCGCTCTCTCTGTCGCTAATAAATACCAGACAGTCAGACAGTCATCCCATCTAGCCTATGCCCACCGCTTAAAGTACGAATGCTTAAAGCCGTTGAATGGTTAGACTGTTTCTCTAGCGGCAATCAATTGCTAAACATAGACCAACAATTTAGTCGTTTTTAACGCCCAAGTTCACCGCTTAAAGAACGGATGCCTTCAAGCCAAGGCTAGTTATAAGCCTGACTGGCTTATAACCAACAAGCGATTTCAAACTCTTATCCTAGTCACGCACCCTGGTGCCAAACAAAGGGATCACTAGAGCTTTCTCTCATTGGGGTCTCCCACTGGCATTCTAGTCAACTTTCCTTGTTAAAAGTTTCGAATGCCGGGACACAGGCACACTCAGCGGTAATAACCATTCGCTTACACATATACCAACAATATAGTCATTTTTCATATGGGGTATCCCATCTAGCCCGTGTCCCCTGTATAGCAGTCGAGCTTCTCTCTCGCTCTCTCTTTCGCTAATAAATACCAGACAGTGAGACAGTCATCCCATCTAGCTTATGATAGCCGCTTAAAGTACGAATGCTTAAAGCCGTTGAATAGTTAGACTGTTTCTCTAGCGGCAATCAATTGCTAAACATAGACCAACAATTTTTACTCGTATTTCGCGCCCAAGTTCACCGCTTAAAGAACGGATGCCTTCAAGTCAAGGCTAGTTCGGCCTGACTGGCTTATAACCAACAAGCGATTTCAAACTACTTATCCTAGTCACGCACCCTGGTGCCAAGAAAAGGGAACACTAGAGCTCTCTCTCTCTCTCTCATTGGGTCTCCGACTGGCATTCTAGTCAACTTTCCTTGTTAGAAGTTTCGAATGCCGGACACAGGCACACTCAGCGGTAATAACCATTCGCTTACACATATACCAACAATATAGTCATTTTTCATATGGGGCTCCCATCTAGCCCGTGTCGCCTGTATAGCAGTCGAGCTTCTCTCTCGCTGTCTCTTTCGCTAATAAACACCAGACAGTGAGACAGTCATCCCATCTAGCTTATGATAGCCGCTTAAAGTACGAATGCTTAAAGCCGTTGAATAGTTAGACTGTTTCTCTAGCGGCAATCAATTGCTAAACATAGACCAACAATTTTTACTCGTTTTTCGCGCCCAAGTTCACCGCTTAAAGAACGGATGCCTTCAAGTCAAGGCTAGTTCGGCCTGACTGGCTTATAACCAACAACCGATTTCAAACTACTTATCCCAGTCAC
>NW_027062690.1:12500-22574 GCF_032884065.1 Artemia franciscana
TCCAGCCACCTCGTGCCCCAAGAACAATAGGGATGACCTCCACAGCTTTGATCTCTCCTAGCCCAGGAATGTCGCTCGGAGTGAGAACGCTGTACTTTCGTACTTTCTCTTCAGCAGCTCTCTTAAACACCTCAGGATGGTCATAAGCAACTGTCACATCCACCACATAGGCAACCCCTTCCTTAACTATGATTAAATCCGGCTTGAGGCGCTGAGTTCCCTTTGTCAAATAGGTTTCTTTCAGGAATTTAAAATCAGTTTTCTGCACATACTCGGTGAGAGAATTGACCACTTTATCGTGGCGTTTAATCCGTGCACCTTGGACGAACGGGCATGATTGCAGCACATGCTGAATCGTTTCTTGAGAGGGACATCCGTGCCTGCACATGTTTGTAGCGGGATCAGTATTGTACTGAGTGCGCCTAGTGGGGAACAGCTGCGTTCGTAGCTGAACCGCCTGATTGTAGACTCGTCCCTTAAAAAACTTAGTCTGGCCTGGAAGCCAGAAGTTGGCCACTGAATTTGCCTTGAAGGAATCCGCCCCATGACCCTGCCAGGTCCGGGAGAATTCCTGCTGCCAATTACGATCTTTAAATTTTTCTATCCGACGCTGCAATTTTTGTACCAACTGGGTCTGTGCCAGTGCAATGATCCATAAGTCCGACGAGGTCTGAAGCTTGCGCAACTGACCCCTCAGGAACTTCATAACCTTCTCAAAGATACAGGGCAGGCCAAGGCCACCGTCCCTGGTTTTCGTGTATAGGAAACTGGTAGCAGTTGACTTAGGAAGGTGCAAGACCTTCTTCGTGAAAGAGCGCAAGGCTCTATCATACCGCTCTATCCGTTTCATGTTTAAGTCCGCCACAGATACGTGATAAAACTGGCGTTGAACCAGTAACTTCGCCAGACGTATTTTCTGTGTCCCTTTTAGGGGAGCCCTTCGTAGCTTAGCTAACGAGGACGCGAACTCGGATTCCTTAACCTCACAGTTTCCATCCGGTCGTATCTGGGTCCCGAGATAACTCAAAGACCCAGTCACGCTAACGGCCGGAACACGTACGGAGCCTTCCCCCACGGAGGTCTCCTACTCTATATCTCTCAAAACACTTACAATGCTCCCCAAAACTTTATGGCTCTTGGCCTTTCCCTGCCATTCTAGGCACAAAGATTGACATTTACTTGGGTTGATCCGTAGGTGTCGGTTCCTACAAAAAGTGGTCAACCCATCCATTAACAATTGAGCCCCATGACGGGTCTCCGCAATTAGCAACAAATCATCAGCATATCCAATGGCTGCAACCTTTACTCCACCATATTGGAACCCTATGCCCGTAGTAACGGTTGGGTCAGAGTTCACGGTGGTAAGGAATTCATCTACAACAAGGTTGAACAGGAACGGACTCAGTGGGTCCCCCTGCTTGACGCCATTCCGCATAATAATGTGACCTAGCTGTGTCCGACCAACACTCAGACGTGTGTCCACGTCCGTGTAAAGATCATCCACAACTCGACACAGATGGTCACTCGCACCAAAACGATTCAGAGCCCTCTGCACACTAGTGTGCTGCACAGAATCAAACGCCTTAGCCAGGTCAATAGCCAAAATGGCAATCGACCTCTTCTTAAGAGAGTCATAGTTACTCCCGCCGTTTACCCGCGCTTCGTTGAATTTCTTCACTTTGACATTCAGAGCACTGGGCAGAAATCACATTGCGTCAACACGCGATGGCGCCTTCGCAATGCTTTGTTTTAATTAGACAGTCGGATTCCCCTGGATCGTGCCAGTTCTGAGTTGGTCGTTCATTGGGCGCCGAGGCTCCGCACCAAGCCGAAGCAAGGCACTAAGAGCACTGCTTGGGCCGTCCACAACCAGCTTGAGAAGGGATCGAGCACCCTTGCGAGCACCCAAGCCCAACTCGGTAGCCAGTCGCATCTTGCACCAAGCCCGACACCCTCAACCTTCAGAGCCAATCCTTATCCCGAAGTTAAGGATCCAATTTGCCGATTTCCCTTACCTACATTCATCTATCGCCTAGAGGCTGTTCACCTTGGGGACCTGATGCGGTTATCGGTACGGTCTGGTGGGAGGAGTAGACGTGGCCCTCACCATGGTTTTCAAGGACCGACAAGAATGCACGGACGTCGCTCAAGTGCAACGCTCTTCGGAAGATTAACCCTATCTCTCCGCGGAGGAATTCCAGGGTTTGTATCTCCCTTACACAGAAAAGAAAACTCTTCCCGGCACTCCCGCCAGCTTCCCATGGCCAATTCTCGTTGCCGAGACGGATACGAGGATCCGAACGTTACCCCAACCAGGTTCCCGAATAAAAACGGGATTCCCTTTCGCCCTTGCCACGAGCCTCACGCTTTGCGATCAACACACTGTGTCTCTTTCGTTCAACGCTCGTCTTGTGCTACCATTTCAGGTTGGGCTTAGGACCGACTGACCCATGTCCAACCACTGTTCACATGGAACCCTTCCCCACGTCAGGCCTAGTTTTCGAGGGTAATAGCTATTTCTGTGGAAAAAATGAAGATATTAGACTATTTTATGATTGCACATGGTAAAGTTTGTGATTAAAGGCTCTTTTCCTATGTCAAAACTTTTAGTTTTCGAGGGTAATAGCTTCGTCCGTGGAAAAAATGAAGATATTAGACTATTTTATGATTGCACATGCTAAAGAATGTGATTAAAGGCTCTTTTTCTATGTCAAAAGTTTTAGTTTTCGAGGGTAATAGCTTCGTCCGTAGAATAAATTAAGATATTAGACTATTTTATGATTGCACATGGTAAAGAATGTGATTAAAGGCTCTTTTCCTATGTCAAAAGTTTTTGTTTTCGAGGGTAATAGCTTCGTCCGTGGAAAAAATGAAGATATTAGACTATTTTATGATTGCACATGGTAAAGAATCTGATTAAAGGCTCTTTTCCTATTTCAAAAGTTTTAGTTTTCAGGGGTAAGAGCTATGTCTGTGGAAAAAATGAAGATATTAGACTATTTTATGATTGCACATGGTAAAGAATGTGATTAAAGGCTCTTTTCCTATTTCAAAAGTTTTAGTTTTCGAGGGTAATAGCTATGTCTGTGGAAAAAAATGAAGATATTAGACTATTCTATGATTGCACATGGTAAAGAATGTGATTAAAGGCTCTTTTCCTATGTCAAAACTTTTAGTTTTCGAGGGTAATAGCTTCGTCCGTGGAAAAAATGAAGATATTAGACTATTTTATGATTGCACATGGTAAAGAATGTGATTAAAGGCTCTTTTCCTATGTCAAAAGTTTTAGTTTTCGAGGGTAATAGCTATGTATGTGGAAAAAATGAAGATATTAGACAATTTTCTGATTGCACATGGTAAAGAATGTGATTAAAGGCTCTTTTCCTAAGTCAAAAGTTTTTGTTTTCGAGGGTAATAGCTTCGTCCGTGGAAAAAATGAAGATATTAGACTATTTTATGATTGCACATGGTAAAAAATCTGATTAAAGGCTCTTTTCCTATTTCAAAAGTTTTAGTTTTCGGGGGTAAGAGCTATGTCTGTGGAAAAAATGAAGATATTAGACTATTTTATGATTGCACATGGTAAAGAATGTGATTAAAGGCTCTTTTCCTATTTCAAAAGTTTTAGTTTTTGAGGGTAATAGCTACGTATGTGAAAAAATGAAGATATTAGACTATTTTATGATTGTAAATGGTAAAGAATGTGATTAAAGGCTCTTTTCCTATTTCAAAAGTTTTAGTTTTCGGGGGTAAGAGCTACGTATGTTGAAAAAATGAAGATATTGGACTATTTTATGATTGCACATTTTAAAGAATGTGATTAAAGGCTCTTTTCCTATGTCAAAAGTTTTAGTTTTCGAGGGTAATAGCTTCGTCCGTGGAAAAAATAAAGATATTAGACTATTTTATGATTGCATATGGTAAAGAATCTGATTAAAGGCTCTTTTCCTATTTCAAAAGTTTTAGTTTTCGGGGGTAAGAGCTATGTCTGTGGAAAAAATGAAGATATTAGACTATTTTATGATTGCATATGGTAAGGAATGTGATTAAAGGCTCTTTTCCTATTTCAAAAGTTTTAGTTTTTGAGGGTAATAGCAACGTATGTTGAAAAAATGAAGAAATTAGACTATTTTATGATTGCACATGGTAAAGAATGTGATTAAAGGCTCTTTTCCTATGTCAAAAGTTTTAGTTTTCGAGGGTAATAGCTATGTCCGTGGAAAAAAATGAAGATATTAGACTATTTTATGATTGCACATGGTAAAGAATGTGATTAAAGGCTTTTTTCTTATGTCAAAAGTTTTAGTTTTCGAGGGTAATAGTTACGTCTGTGGAAAAAATGAAGATATTAGACAATTTTATGATTGCACTTGGTAAAGAATGTGATTAAAGGCTCTTTTCCTATGTCAAAAGTTTTAGTTTTCGAGGGTAATAGCTATGTCCGTGGAAAAAATGAAGATATTAGACAATTTTATGATTGCACATGGTAAAGAATGTGATTAAAGGCTCTATTCCTATTTCAAAAGTATTAGTTTTCGAGGGTAATAGTTATGTCTGTGGAAAAAATGAAGATATTAGACAATTTTATGATTCACATGGTAAAGAATGTGATTAAAGGCTCTTTTCCTATTTCAAAAATTTAGTTTTCGAGGGTAATAGCTATTTCTGTGGAAAAAATGAAGATATTAGACTATTTTATGATTGCACATGGTAAAGTTTGTGATTAAAGGCTCTTTTCCTATGTCAAAACTTTTAGTTTTCGAGGGTAATAGCTTCGTCCGTGGAAAAAATGAAGATATTAGACTATTTTATGATTGCACATGCTAAAGAATGTGATTAAAGGCTCTTTTTCTATGTCAAAAGTTTTAGTTTTCGAGGGTAATAGCTTCGTCCGTAGAATAAATTAAGATATTAGACTATTTTATGATTGCACATGGTAAAGAATGTGATTAAAGGCTCTTTTCCTATGTCAAAAGTTTTTGTTTTCGAGGGTAATAGCTTCGTCCGTGGAAAAAATGAAGATATTAGACTATTTTATGATTGCACATGGTAAAGAATCTGATTAAAGGCTCTTTTCCTATTTCAAAAGTTTTAGTTTTCAGGGGTAAGAGCTATGTCTGTGGAAAAAATGAAGATATTAGACTATTTTATGATTGCACATGGTAAAGAATGTGATTAAAGGCTCTTTTTCTATTTCAAAAGTTTTAGTTTTTGAGGGTAATAGCTACGTATGTGAAAAAATGAAGATATTAGACTATTTTATGATTGCACATGGTAAAGAATCTGATTAAAGGCTCTTTTCCTATTTCAAAAGCTTTAGTTTTCGGGGGTAAGAGCTATGTCTGTGGAAAAAATGAAGATATTAGACTATTTTATGATTGCACATGGTAAAGAATGTGATTAAAGGCTCTTTTCCTATTTCAAAAGTTTTAGTTTTTGAGGGTAATAGCTATGTCTATGGAAAAAATGAAGATATTAGACTAATTTATGATTGCACATGGTAAAGAATGTGATTAAAGGCTCTTTTCCTATATGAAAAGTTTTAGTTTTCGAGGGTAATAGCTATGTCTGTGGAAAAAATGATGATATTAGACAATTTTATGATTGCACATGGTAAAGAATGTGATTAAAGGCTCTTTTCCTATGTTAAAAGTTTTAGTTTTCGAGGGTAATAGCTTCGTCCGTGGAAAAAATGAAGATATTAGACTATTTTATGATTGCACATGGTAAAGAATCTGATTAAAGGCTCTTTTCCTATTTCAAAAGTTTTAGTTTTCGGGGGTAAGAGCTATGTCTGTGGAAAAAATGAAAATATTAGACTATTTTATGATTGCACATGGTAAAGAATGTGATTAAAGGCTCTTTTCCTATTTCAAAACTTTTAGTTTTCGAGGGTAATAGCTACGTATTTTAAAAAATGAAGATATTAGACTATTTTATGATTGCACATGGTAAAGAATGTGATTAAAGGCTCTTTTCCTATTTCAAAAGTTTTAGTTTTCGAGGGTAATAGCTATGTCTGTGGAAAAAATGAAGATATTAGACTATTTTATGATTGCACATGGTAAAGAATGTGATTAAAGGCTCTTTTCCTATTTCAAAAGTTTTAGTTTTCGAGGGTAATAGCTATGTCTGTGGAAAAAATGAAGATATTAGACTATTTTATGATTGCACATGGTAAAGAATGTGATTAAAGGCTCTTTTCCTATTTCAAAAGTTTTAGTTTTCGAGGGTAATAGCTATGTCTGTGGAAAAAAATGAAGATATTAGACTATTCTATGATTGCACATGGTAAAGAATGTGATTAAAGGCTCTTTTCCTATGTCAAAACTTTTAGTTTTCGAGGGTAATAGCTTCGTCCGTGGAAAAAATGAAGATATTAGACCATTTTATGATTGCACATGGTAAAGAATGTGATTAAAGGCTCTTTTCCTATGTCAAAAGTTTTAGTTTTCGAGGGTAATAGCTTCGTCCGTAGAATAAATTAAGATATTAGACTATTTTATGATTGCACATGGTAAAGAATGTGATTAAAGGCTCTTTTCCTATGTCAAAAGTTTTAGTTTTCGAGGGTAATAGCTATGTATGTGGAAAAAATGAAGATATTAGACAATTTTCTGATTGCACATGGTAAAGAATGTGATTAAAGGCTCTTTTCCTAAGTCAAAAGTTTTTGTTTTCGAGGGTAATAGCTTCGTCCGTGGAAAAAATGAAGATATTAGACTATTTTATGATTGCACATGGTAAAGAATCTGATTAAAGACTCTTTTCCTATTTCAAAAGTTTTAGTTTTCGGGGTAAGAGCTATGTCTGTGGAAAAAATGAAGATATTAGACTATTTTATGATTGCACATGGTAAAGAATGTGATTAAAGGCTCTTTTCCTATTTCAAAAGTTTTAGTTTTTGAGGGTAATAGCTACGTATGTGAAAAAATGAAGATATTGGACTATTTTATGATTGTAAATGGTAAAGAATGTGATTAAAGGCTCTTTTCCTATTTCAAAAGTTTTAGTTTTCGGGGGTAAGAGCTACGTATGTTGAAAAAATGAAGATATTGGACTATTTTCTGATTGCACATTTTAAAGAATGTGATTAAAGGCTCTTTTCCTATGTCAAAAGTTTTAGTTTTCGAGGGTAATAGCTTCGTCCGTGGAAAAAATAAACATATTAGACTATTTTATGATTGCACATGGTAAAGAATCTGATTAAAGGCTCTTTTCCTATTTCAAAAGTTTTAGTTTTCGGGGGTAAGAGCTATGTCTGTGGAAAAAATGAAGATATTAGACTATTTTATGATTGCATATGGTAAGGAATGTGATTAAAGGCTCTTTTCCTATTTCAAAAGTTTTAGTTTTTGAGGGTAATAGCAACGTATGTTGAAAAAATGAAGATATTAGACTATTTTATGATTGCACATGGTAAAGAATGTGATTAAAGGCTCTTTTCCTATGTCAAAAGTTTTAGTTTTCGAGGGTAATAGCTATGTCCGTGGAAAAAAATGAAGATATTAGACTATTTTATGATTGCACATGGTAAAGAATGTGATTAAAGGCTTTTTTCTTATGTCAAAAGTTTTAGTTTTCGAGGGTAATAGTTATGTCTGTGGAAAAAATGAAGAAATTAGACAATTTTATGATTGCACATGGTAAAGAATGTGATTAAAGGCTCTTTTCCTATGTCAAAAGTTTTAGTTTTCGAGGGTAATAGCTATGTCCGTGGAAAAAATGAAGATATTAGACAATTTTATGATTGCACATGGTAAAGAATGTGATTAAAAGCTCTATTCCTATTTCAAAAGTTTTAGTTTTCGAGGGTAATAGCTATGTCTGTGGAAAAAATGAAGATATTAGACAATTTTATGATTCACATGGTAAAGAATGTGATTAAAGGCTCTTTTCCTATTTCAAAAATTTAGTTTTCGAGGGTAATAGCTATTTCTGTGGAAAAAATGAAGATATTAGACTATTTTATGATTGCACATGGTAAAGAATGTGATTAAAGGCTCTTTTCCTATGTCAAAACTTTTAGTTTTCGAGGGTAATAGCTTCGTCCGTGGAAAAAATGAAGATATTAGACTATTTTATGATTGCACATGCTAAAGAATGTGATTAAAGGCTTTTTTCTTATGTCAAAAGTTTTAGTTTTCGAGGGTAATAGTTATGTCTGTGGAAAAAATGAAGATATTAGACAATTTTATGATTGCACATGGTAAAGAATGTGATTAAAGGCTCTTTTCCTATGTCAAAAGTTTTAGTTTTCGAGGGTAATAGCTATGTCCGTGGAAAAAATGAAGATATTAGACAATTTTATGATTGCACATGGTAAAGAATGTGATTAAAAGCTCTATTCCTATTTCAAAAGTTTTAGTTTTCGAGGGTAATAGCTATGTCTGTGGAAAAAATGAAGATATTAGACAATTTTATGATTCACATGGTAAAGAATGTGATTAAAGGCTCTTTTCCTATTTCAAAAATTTAGTTTTCGAGGGTAATAGCTATTTCTGTGGAAAAAATGAAGATATTAGACTATTTTATGATTGCACATGGTAAAGAATGTGATTAAAGGCTCTTTTCCTATTTCAAAAGTTTTAGTTTTTGAGGGTAATAGCTATGTCTATGGAAAAAATGAAGATATTAGACTAATTTATGATTGCACATGGTAAAGAATGTGATTAAAGGCTCTTTTCCTATATGAAAACTTTTAGTTTTCGAGGGTAATAGCTACGTATTTTAAAAAATGAAGATATTAGACTATTTTATGATTGCACATGGTAAAGAATGTGATTAAAGGCTCTTTTCCTATTTCAAAACTTTTAGTTTTCGAGGGTAATAGCTACGTATTTTCAAAAATGAAGATATTAGACTATTTTATGATTGCACATGGTAAAGAATGTGATTAAAGGCTCTTTTCCTATTTCAAAAGTTTTAGTTTTCGAGGGTAATAGCTACGTATGTTGAAAAAATGAAGATATTAGACTATTTTATGATTGCAAATGGTAAAGAATGTGATTAAAGGCTCTTTTCCTATGTCGAAAGTTTTAGTTTTCGAGGGTAATAGCTATGTCTGTGGAAAAAATGAAGATATTAGACTATTTTATGATTGCACATGGTAAAGAATGTGATTAAAGGCTCTTTTCCTATTTCAAAAGTTTTAGTTTTCGAGGGTAATAGCTATATCTGTGGAAAAAATGAAGATATTAGACTATTTTATGATTGCAAATGGTAAAGAATGTGATTAAAGGCTCTTTTCCTATGTCAAAAGTTTTAGTTTTCGGGAGTAATAGCTTCGTCCGTGGAAAAAAATGAAGATATTGGACTATTTTATGAGTGCACATGGTAAAGAATATGATTAAATGCTCTTTTCCTGTGTCAAAAGTTTTAGTTTTCGAGGGTAATAGCTATGTCTGTGGAAAAAATGAAGATATTAGGCTATTTTATGATTGCACATGGTAAAGAATGTGATTAAAAACTCTTTTCCTATGGTTACATGGTAAAGAATGTGATTAAAGGCTCTTTTCCTATGTCAAAAGTTTTAGTTTTCGAGGGTAATAGCTTCGTCCGTGGAAAAAATGAAGATATTAGACTATTTTATGATTGCACATGGTAAAGAATGTGATTAAAGGCTCTTTTCCTATGTCAAAAGTTTTAGTTTTCGAGGGTAATAGCTATGTGTGTGGAAAAAATGAAGATATTAGACAATTTTATGATTGCACATGGTAAAGAATGTGATTAAAGGCTCTTTTCCTATGTCAAAAGTTTTAGTTTTCGAGGGTAATAGATATGCCTGTGGAAAAATGAAGATATTAGAATATTTTATGATAGCACGTGGTAAAGAATATGATTAAAGGCTCTTTTCCTTTTTCAAAAGTTTTAGTTTTCGAGGGTAATAGCTATGTCTGTGGAAAAAATGAAGATATTAGACAATTTTATGATTGCACATGGTAAAGAATGTGATTAAAGTCTCTTTTCCTATTTCAAAAGTTTTAGTTTTCGCGTGTAATAGCTATTTCTGTGGAAAAAATGAAGATATTAGACTATTTTAAGATTGCACAAGGTAAAGAATGTGATTAAAGG
>NW_027062691.1:0-112472 GCF_032884065.1 Artemia franciscana
AGAATGTTGCGAGAGGGCTCATTCTAACAGAAATTAAAAGTTCTAGTACCCTTTTTAAGTGACCAAAAAAATTGGAAGGCACCCAGGCCCTCTCCCACGCACATTTTTCCCCAAAATCATCGGATCAAAATTTTGAGATAGCCATTCTATTCAGCCTAGTCGAAAACCTAATAACTATGTCTTTGGGGACGACTTAATCCACCACAGTCCCCGGGGGAGGGGTTGCAAGTTAAAAACTTTGACCATTGTTTACTTATAGTAATGATTATTATGACGTGTACAGACGTTTTCAGGGGACTTTTTCACGTTGGGGTGGGAGTGGATCGGGGGACGGGGTTACATGGGAGAATCTTTCCATTGAGAAATTTATCATGAGGGAAGAGAGTTTCTATGCCGGATTTTCTAGCATTATTTAAAAAAAATGAGAAACTGAATAAAAAAAATTCACCTGGAAATAATGAGTAGCATTAACACTTAAAATGAACATAAAATATTACGTTTATAAGGGGGTTCGTGTCCTCCACAATACCTTGCTCTTTACGCCAAAGTATTTTTAATAATTTTAACTATTTATTCTACGGCCTTTGTGATTCAGGGGTCATTCTTAAAGACTCGGGATAAAATTCTAGCTTTAGTGTAAAGAGCGAGGTATTGACGAGGGTGCAAACCCCCTCATATACGTAATAAAAATACACAAATATAGAAGTTCGTTACGTAAGTTAATTCGTAAGGTACGTATGTTTATTACTAACAAAAACGTTTTTTACAAAAAATGAAAAATCTAGTTGCATTTTTAAGTAGCCAAAAAGTGGAGGACAACTAAGCTTCTTCCTCCGCCCCTTTTTTTTATCAAAATCATCCAGTCAAAACTAAGAGAAAGCCATTTGGCAAAAAAAAATATATACAAATTTCGTTTTAATCATTCATGTGCGGTGACCCAAAATCAAAACATGTATTAATTCAAAAACATTCAGAAATTACAAAAAAAACAAGCTTTTTTAATTGAAAGTAAGAAGCGACATTAAAACTTAACACGAACAGAAATTACTCCGTATATGAAAGGGGTTGCACCCTCCGCAACGCCTTACTCTTTACGCTAAAATTTTTTTATTGTTTTAAAAAGTAGAGTTGTGACAGAGTCAAACTTTAGCGTAAAGAGCGAGGCGTTGCGGAAGGGACAATCCCTTTCATATACGGAGTAATTTCTGTTCGTTTTAAGTTGTAATGTTGCCCCTTACTTTTAGTTAAAAAAAAACTTGTTTTTTTATTTAATGACAAGTTATTTCAAATGCCACATAAGTTAGGATAACAAGAAGCGTTTTTCCTTTAGTTTTAAATCTTTTTAATTCTCAATACGTTTGGAAAAATCATATTGGCAAAGAAAAATTATATGTACGTTAGCAGGAATGTTGTATCAAAACCCTGAAATGGAGGAATTTTCGAAAGGACTGAAATTTTTCGCATTTACATTCAACATTATAGTTTTTAGACAAGGAATCTCATAATAATCAGCTATCTATTACTGAATTTAATTGAATCAATCAACATAATTGTGTTTAATCTTCTCTCTCGAGCGTAATTATTTCTTTATGTTCTTCTTTTGTCAAAAAAAGTACAAATAAAAGTACAAATTATTTTTTATCCGCAAAAATTAGGCAGCTACTCCCGCCAATGAAAAGAATAATCCCATCGAGATTCATATAGACTAAGACGAACAGTGTCAAAATCTATGTTTACACTTCAATTTATACAAAAAAGACAGATGCGTAAAATAATCAAAAAGAGGCTTTTGCACTTTTTCTTTTTGAAAGCATACCTTCTTCCTTTAGTGTAAAAGAGCCGACCAGAAGCTGGGGCGAGCTGCAAGAATTGCTCAAATTCAGGTCCAAATCATTGGATGAATTGATAGTATTTGGAAGTTCCAAGGCTTCATCAGTCTTAATTTGCAAAGGATCCATCATTTCTGAAATACAGAGGGTTTAATGATACATAAAACGCTACCCAAGACATGATAAGATAATATAGACCATATTAGCAAAAAGTAGAGGCAACATCAAGTCAATAATGGCTGACAACTTAAGAATAATTTTAAATCTATCTTAATAAAGAAAGGGCATCTATAAAAGACATCAAAGGGGACCATAGGACATCCAAAAACGATTCAAATATCTATGGCTCTTACAGATTTTTGGCTTAATGGAGCTCTTTACTCTTCTTTGAAACCCTTGTTTCGTGGAAAAAGTTTTTTAAATCAATTCCTGTTTGTTTTTAATGACATATTGTTTTCGTGGAAAAAAATATATTTTATAGCTCTTTAGTTTTTTTTCTATAAGAATATATAATTTAGCTTGCTATTTTTATGTTGAAAAAACTTTTCCAAATTTTTTTAATTCTGACACAAAAAGTATTGTTCAATCTTTATATTATACCTCCTCTAACTGAGCTAAAAAAAAAACTTAATAATAGTAATCCCAAAAATTTCCACTTAATACCCTCAGTCGTTCTCGATATATTTCCAGATTTCCAGATTAAATTTCAATAGAGTGAATTGAAGTCTACAGTTTTTTAGCTCTGATAAGTTGTATTTTTTGTTAACAAAATTATAAATACCTTTTTAAAAGTGTATCAATACTACTAGTTTTAATGGTTTTTTTGTGCATTTAAACATTTGTCAATATCATTTCCAAAGGTTTAAGTAGCTTCATAGAGGGGGCTGCCAGATAAAACATTTAGAGGTCAAACTCCAGGTCAAAATAAGAATCACTAAACTCTTGAAAAAAATCAACAAATTGAAAATGTGACTGCTTTATTCTAAAAAAAAAAGTACAAAAAGAGACCTAGTTTTGAATCTCTATCTCTATACAAAAAATTTGAGGCAGTTCTCTTTAGGATACGAGAGGTTTAGGCATGTCATCGATGGTGGTACAAATACTGTCATTCAGCAGTGGAGCAAAAGAGGGTTCAGAAAATGTCTCCACAGTAGGCATACGTAGGTGAAATGCTTTAGGAAGAGTTAGCTTGATAGTTTGGATGGAACAAAGTCAGATATATAGTATGAAATATGCTCTGATTTTGTAAAGGGAAAAAGTCGAATTCAACTAAATTTGCTGTTTTTTTAACCTCCACATGATCTGGTTCTAAGATAAACTGGGATTTGTACAATTTTGATGATTCCTAAGGAATTAAGGCCTTTCTATAGAAACATCTTTAACATTCTTGAAAAGTATCCCCTAGATACCAAATATTTCACATAATAGACCTTGTTCAATAGTATGCTGGCTCCAGAAAGGAGGAGACATTAAGGACTCTATCACACACACCATTTACTAGAATAGTTCTGAAGCCATTTTGGATTACACAAACATGGAACGATTCTCATACTTCAATGACTTGCCTTCAGAAAATGGAATAGTCATTGAAAATGTTTTATCAGTTTTCCTCGTTTTTCCACCATTTGGCTCAACTGGCGTTTGGACACAGAAATATACAATATAAATGTACCCGAACGACTTCAGGTTCTAATGAGCAAAAACTTATTTTGGGTTGAGGAAAATTTAGATTAACTCCAACTAAACATTCTATGTAAACTATATAAAAAAAAGTTATTTTAATCTTGATTTGTTAGAAAATTTTACAGTCATTATTTATTAGAAATCGGTTGGCAAACTTAATTGTTTTACAGTTAAAAGCAATGATCAAACTACTACAAATACTGAGTTTTATGTAGACCATGGTAGATATTTTGACAGTATTTAATCCCATAATTCTGTCATTTTTCAAGTTTTTCTTCTACTCAATTCAGAAATTGAGTAGGTAAAATTAACCATAAATAAGATTTTGGTAGTTTAATGTTCCAATGGTTGTTGTCTGAGTATTTCAGTTGTGCAATCGCATTAGTTGTTATATTTTCGAAAAGTCGATTTAAATAGTGAACGAGCAAAACTATGGTCCTTGAGATCATGATTTTTCAGACGTTTAGAGAACGTCTTCTCAAAACTCGAATATTGTCACTAAATTTATGCTGAATAAAGAGTTTATACTTTTTTTTCCATTGATGTTTGCAGTATTATTGTGATCCTAAAAAGATTCCCCAATAAAAGTTTCAAAAAATCACCAAAAAAAGGCAAGAAAAAGAGCAATAAAAAGAGTGTTAGCCCTGTCTCTTAATCAAAGGATTCAAAAATGGCGTAAATATTCTTCTGGTTCTGATGGTTTTGAATATGCTGTTTTTGTAACAGACAATAGACAATGGCATGCAGAATTGATTCAGGAACCTGGTTTGTTACCTATGAAGAGTGTTTTCTTGGTGGTCTTGTTACCACAAACTAGTTGATTCTAACCGACATTAATTTAAAAAAGAAAGATTTTTTTCTGATGGAAGTGAAAAGCAGTGTTTAGACTAAAACAAACAATGATTATTGCCTTAGAGTTTATGTAACACAATTCTACAAAACCAGTCAAATAAACTGACTTGTGATATTTCCCTATATTTGCAGAATTCTGAAAAGCTAGCAGTTTGTACAAAACTGAGCTTGCTTAAGTTTTTTGGGAAATAAACTGTACAGTGCAAGATACTATTGAGAGCCTTATAAATTAGTCTTTTTATTTTGTGCAGGCTACCTAGGGTCTTGTGTACTCCTATTCCTCTTCTGTTATTTTTATTTGGGTTTTCAGTATATTAGTGTCAGTTTTACAAAATTCTGTATCGAAAGAAAGGCGCGACAAGCAATTTTATTTGAACCAGTTTTACAGATACATGAGATAATGACTGTACAGCAATAGCCTAACTCTTATTTATTTTTAGTTTTACTCTTTAATTCCATTAAAATAAAACTTTTTTTAAATTAATATTCCCCAGGTGCCACCAGCCCTAAGAAAATATCTGGGTATACAGCAGTTTCTAAGCATTAATGACAGAAAAGGTCAATACAATGATATTATGTCTAAAAAAAACACAAAAACATTAAATTAATAAAGATACAAATATTAGCAGTAATAGTACTTTGTGCTCTTGTTTAAGCATTATTTCCATTGGAAAAATTTCCAACAGGATGAAACTTCTAAGCAGTTTTTTTCCTAAAATATAAAATATAACTACTAAAATATTTAACGCATGGATAAACCCAGCAATAAGTTAATCTGTGAGCACTTAACTACATATATAGCAAGAAAGACAGTTTTCAGCAAAGTGCAAATTATGTTCTACCCTTTAGAAGGAAAGGGAGCATTACCCTGCTCCTGTTTGTGGTAGTTCTACCCATTTTGAATTGGACTGGGTTATTCATTGTAATTTGTTCTTGCGTTCACCCTGTTCTTGGTTTCAAAAGTTTATTGATAGTGAATCATTGTGGTCCTTCACTGAAAAATTATTTGAATTTATTGTTGGCCACCTTTGGTATAATGTTGTTCTTTGCTTTTCTCAAAAAACCTCTTTTGGGGAAACAGTATCTCTTTTGAGGAAACAGTATTTTCTACTTAACTTAAATCATAGGACTGGCTTTAGCATGGATATCTTCAATCTAAGACAAGTGTTGTGAAGCAGAAGCAGAACTATTGCATTTAACTGGACTTGAATGCAAGGCTAACTTAGTTTAAGCGTAAACGAAAAAAAAACTGTTGTAGTCATTCAATTCTAACTGATAGTTCCAAATAGTTCTATAATTTCTAAAACCACTTCACTTTGTCTCCCACCCCAAATGTGCAAATATATAGTCTAAATCATATATTTCCCATATTTTCTGTTTTTTATTTTATCAATGTTGCTTCTTTGCAGTCAAATCTGCAAAGATTTGACTGCAAAGAAGGTATTGTTGCCTAACTATACCTTATAGAGAGTCCCACTATAGCTTAAATTAAAGGCCAGGTTCTGAGCTACTACATGAGATTCTTTAAATGAAGCTATGACAAGATAGGGATGCAAGTAAAAACAGGAAAATGTTTAATCACTCAATTTTGGATGTTGAATTACATACCATGTAGAGCCAAGACTAGTACTTCTACAGGCTAAAGCATACCCTTTTCATTTATTTATTAATTAGGGACATCAAACTACCATGCCTTTCTCATATTTGAAAAGCTAGTAATTACTTGAAGAAAATCCAACCACTTTTTAATGTTGTAGAGGGTAACTTGAAACCACTAGGCTATAAACTTATACTTAAAACTGACTGGCAGTGTCTTGAATGGCTATGTGGCCCCATACATCAGAATGGAGGAATAGAACAAGCATAAGATCAAGAAATAGCTTCTACTGTTTGTCAATAGTTTATCCACACCATTAATTTAAGTGAACAAGAGCTCAAAACTCATATGGCACTTGTGACAAGGCCGGAAGAGCCAAGAGCTCATATGGCATGAGCTCTAGCAAAATTCTAAGAATCAATAGATTTATTTAAAAGGAAAATCAGAGGCTTAATGCCGGTCGGGATTTAAAATAAGATCTCTGAGTCATGATGTCCTTCTAAATATCAAAATGAAATCCGATCACCCACTCGTAAGTTATGAATACCTCATTTTTCTAGTTTTTTCTCTCTTTTCAGCCCCCCAGATGCTCCCTGACACACCTACCAATTTTCATCGTCCTAGCACGTCCAGAAGCACCAAAGTCACCAAAGCACTGAACCCCGCCCCCTAACTCCCCAAACAGAGCAGATCCAGTACGGTTACATCAATCATGTATCTACGACATTTGCTTATTCTACCCACCAAGTTTCATCCCAATTTCTCCACTCTTAGCGTTTTCTAAGCTTTCCGGTTTCCCCCTCCAACTCTCTTTAACGTCAATAGATGTGGTCAGGATTTGAAACAAGAGCTCTAGGACATTAGTTCCTTCTAAATATCAAATCTCATTAAGATCTGATCACCCATTCTTAAGTTATAAATACCTCAATTTTTCTATTTTTTCCCAATGAACACACACACACACACCCAGCTCCCCCAAAGAGAACGGATCCGTTCCAAATATGTCAATCACGTATCTATAACTTGTGCTTATTCTTCCCATCAAGATTCATCGCGATCTCTCCACTCTAAGCATTTCCAAGATTTCTGCTTTCCATGATTTCTGTTTCCCCCTCCAGCCCCCTATGTCCTCAGATCCAATTCGAATTAAAAATGGAGCATCTGAGACATAAGAATCCCACAACGCACTTCCCACAATCAATAAAAGTGTATTATTGTTCATAATTGCATATATTCATTGTTTGCAGACTGGAGGAGAATAGCGCTTTCAGTGGGTGAAAGGACTTGTTGTTAGTCCATATACCTCCCTACAATTTTTGAAACTGGAAGATCCTTCTATATATCAAGTTTCATTAAGATCTGATCACCAATTCATAAGATAAAGTTACCTTAATCTTCACGTTTTCCAAGAATTCTGGTTTCCCCCTTCAACTCCCCACAATGTCCCGGATCTGGTCGGGATTTCAAATGAGAGCTCTAAAGCACAAGATCCTTCTAAATATCAAATTTCATTAAGATCTGATTACCCGTTCGTAAGTTACAAATACCTCCTGTTTCTAATTTTTCTGAATTACTCCCCCCCCCAACTCCTCTAAAGAGAGCGGATCCGGTCCAGTTATGTCAGTCACGTATCTTGCACTTGTTTTTATTCTTCCCACCAAGTTTCATCCTGATCTCTCCAATTTAAGTGTTTTCCAAGATTTGCCCCCCCCCCCCAATGACGCTGGATCCGGTCGGGATTTAAAATAAGAGATCTTAGTTACGAGGTCCTTCTTAATATGGAATTTCATTAAGATTCAATCACGCCTTCATAAGTTAAAAATACCTCATTTTTCTATTTTATCAGAATTAACCCCCCCCCTCCCCATCTCCCCTAAATAGAGTGGATCCGTTACGGTTATATGAATCACACATCTAGGACTTCTGCTTATTTTTTCAACCAAGTTTCATCCCAATCTCTCCACTCTAAGTATTTTCCAAGGTTTTAGGTCGCCACCCCCAGCTCCCCCCAATGTCACTGGATCCGGTCGGGATTTAAAATAAGAGACCTGAGACATGATATCCTTATAAATATCAAATTCTATTAAGATTCAACCACCCATTTCTAAGTTAAGCATACCTCATTTTTCTAATTTTTCCAATTTAACTGTCCCCCCACTCCTCCTCAGACGGTTGAATTGGGGAAACGACATTTTCTAACTTAATCTGGTCTGGTTTCTGTTACGCCTGCCAAATTCATCGTCCTAGCTTACATGGAAGTGCCTAAACTAGCAAAACCAGGACCAAAAGACTTGGTAGATACCAAGTGCCATAAAAAAAACCTATTGGTGCTATCATCAAGGATATATGATACTTTCCTGTTTCTATACTTAAAAAAAAGACGTTTGAAATAGCAATCATTGACTAATTTTATGACACTTGGATTTTCCATCCAAAAGTTAGAGAATTTTTCTTCAATTATGAAAGTACAGTGTGTTTAGAACCATTTTTTTTTTTTTTTAATTTTTTTAATCTTTCAGGAAATTTCTGTTTTGTTTTAAATATTTGGCTTTAGCTTTATTAAATTCAGCAATAAAAAGACCTATAAAATTTCAAAACTCTCTAATTTAGAAGCGATTTCACATGACTCATGACTTGATACACAAAAATGTAGCATAGGAATAGCATTGAAATATATAAGCTGTGCTTCATTTACTTAACAGCATCATGGCTCCAGCTGGAAAGCACAACTGGGATGTAGAGCTAGCCCCTGGCAGTGTGGATTCTTTGTCCAATCTTTTGCTGCAATCTTGATAGTCAGTTTGTTGCTCTTCCTTGGCATTTGGGTGGGGAAAGGTAGATGATATTTCTGGTAAGGTTGAGTCAGGGTGGGGCCTTGGTTCTTTTGTGGAGGGTTGGGAGATGTGGAAGGCGGTTTCTTCTCAGTAGGGACCCTGTCACTGTCCTGACCATGTATGTTCCTAGGTTCTACTTGTAAGAGATGATTTCTGCCTTGGTCCAGTTACTGTCTTTTCTTTCTTGCATTTAGACTTTGTCTCCCATGGGTATTTTTGGCAGTACTTTCATTTTTTTGTCATAGTATGATTTCTGGCACAGCTTCTGTTTTGTCTGGCCTTCCATGAATACCTTCTGGGAGATTGCTTTTGGCTTAAGATGTTGGTTGGTGCACAGTAGGACCTATCTGAGTTGTCAACTCATAAGAAGTTGGAAGGATGAAGCCAAATTGTAAGGGTGAAGCCAGGTGTGCCCATTTTATGGGCACATCCAGAAAACTATTTCCAAAGCATCAAAGCTCATCAGGCTCATCAGAAAAAGTTTCAAGCACTTGGACAACCATGCTTTTGTAAAACTCTTCAAAGGATTGTCAGAACAACAATAGAGTAGGGGAATGTTACCTGGCGACCCCACTATAAAACAGACTTAGCTGCCATGGAAATGGTCAAAAGACATGCCACCAAACTTCTTCTGGGTTGGAAAGACTAAAGCTATGAAGAATGACTATCCAAACTGAACAAACCCACCCTGAAATATATACAAATGAGAGGAGACTAGATATAGCTAGACAAATAAAGCACAACCTGGAGAAATTGTCTTTCCAGAAGTATTTTCACCCTTCAAAAACATACACCACAAGAGGACATAAATTTTTTTTTATTAAAACCCATAACAGCAAATAGATCAAGGGCCAAATTTTGGAGTGGTTGAGCAGTTGTTGACAGGAAATCACTCCCAGAAAAAGTTATGAAATCTGAAGCCTTAAATAGTTTCAAAAATGGTTCAATCAATTTTGGAGAGAACATTTTTACACACATGACTCATAGACTAGAGTAAGGGTCCCTTGGCCTTGGATTAAATGTGGAATTCAGATAGCCATTGACTCAGAGATACACAACAATGATGAACCAACTGACAGTCACTGAGAGAATGCTGAAACAGGGACATGTCCCTAATGGCACATACGATGCTTTAAGTTCAATTAATTCAAGTATTGTAAAAATAATATTTAATTTAGGGCACATGAATTAGATTAACACCCATTTTAACTATCTGTTATAAATTAGCTTTGATTTGCATAGGGTCAAAGGCAGGGGCTAATTTGGACCCAATCCCCTGATGCTTCAAACTTCTTTGAATTACTGGACACTCCCTAATCAAATTATCTAGCATTTTTCACTATCATCTTCTCCCTTCCTAGGAAGAAAAAAACAAATCAATTATGACTTCTAATTTAGTTTTCTTTTTATGATAGCCCTATCCTATCCTATACACCTTTAAGAAATACTTGAAAAAAAAAACCACCAAGTGTGTCATGGGCCTAAAAGGCTGTCAGACTTAAAAAAAGCATATAAAGACAATAAATTATCATAAAGAATTGAAATGTTAGGAAGAAAAAAACAAATCAATTATGACTTCTAATTTAGTTTTCTTTTTATGACTTCACAATCCTATCCTATACACCTTTAAGAAATACTTGAAAAAAAACACACCAAGTGTGTCAGGGGGCTAAAAGGCTGTCATACTTAAAAAAGCATATAAAGACAATAAATTATCATAAAGTATTGAAATGTTGGGATATTACTGGAATTATAGTCTGTACAAGGTTAAAGATAAACTAAACAAATTTTACCCTATAATTCATA
The DNA here is from genome assembly GCF_032884065.1 of Artemia franciscana. NCBI lineage: Eukaryota > Metazoa > Arthropoda > Branchiopoda > Anostraca > Artemiidae > Artemia > Artemia franciscana. Next base: position 10,602 of record NW_027062691.1, read on the forward strand.
AGAAGTACCTTATTTTACCAGATTTACTAACTAGGATTATATTTAACAGCAATTTTGCAACTGTAGGTTTAAACCCCTTATCCCTCTGGATAAAGGTTTGCATAGACATTTCAGGGTATATATTTGAAAATTTGAGGGGTGGGGCAAAGTTCTTTTCTAGCACAAAATAATTGTACATTAAGATACATTATCAAATTCTGCTTCTAAAGCTATCTTGATATTATGTTAATTAAAAATATTACTACTTACTTATTAAGATGAAAATGTTAGACAGAATTACCAATATTTGTATCTTTACTAGGATTAGTATCATTTAGGGTTGCCAAGATTCAACTGTCACAGCAGTATCCATTTTATTTAGAAACATATTTGAATAGTGAGTCAAATGGTATAGAAGCCAACTCTTCTGTAAATATAGTATGGTATTTATTTTTAAATCATTATACTATAGATTTTTTATAGTAGTTTATATGAATTCATTAATACAGTCCTTTGAAATTTGTAAGTTAACAACACAATTACATAAGTAGGAAAGTTGCTATATTATTTGATACCTTTTTTATGCACTTTTATAATTTAATTATTGCTTGTGCAGTAAAGTACAGGATGAGCCCTTAAAAGGCTCAAAACAGCTCATGGGAACTAAAAGTTTAAAGCCTGTTTCTAAATAACTGCATAGTGAGAAAAAATTGGTATTTGTAGAAATGGTAATTGTTGTTTTTTTTTATCTCAATAACAAAATTTTGTTTTGAAGAAAAGGTAGAATTGTAGTTTAGCTACTTTTACTATCTTTGACAGGGGTTAGGTTAGGAAAATGAAATTTTCAGCAATGGATCTAGGTCCAAATGCATACTCTGGGGAGGAATGGTCAAGCTTGTAAGTTAACTCTTATCTAGTTTTTGAGTCTTAGAAATTCGTCTACCAGAAAGATAAGACATAGGAATTTAGACAAAACATCATTTTAGCTTATTTTTCAGTTTCAGGCTTTTCTTCTCTGGTTTCAACCTTGAAAATGCAATTTCTTTTACTTGAGTAGAATTATAAGCAGTTGCAATTGTTTTTGTTTTTTTCAGTTTAAGAAATGTATTTACAGATGTTTGAAACCTCATAAATTGGAACTGAGCAAAGTTGTGAAGCTGAAAACTCTTTTCTTGTACTTTATCAAAGCAGAAGGTATATTCTGCAGGGTTTTACTTTTACTGTACTCTAGAGGGAAAAGAAGCAGAATGATGTACTTCAAAATACCTTTCCAAGACAAATGTCTGTAGATCCATCCTTGAAAGTTTCACTTTCTTAACCTAACCCCTTTCCAAAATAGCAATAAGTAGGTAAACTAGAATTTTACCTGCGTTATATAGCCTAGGCATGTGGCAATATAGGCTACAGTATTTTTTAGAAACTTGTTTGAAAACTTTTGATTAGAATAATTTGCACTGTTATATTTTTGGGTTCCATTAGGGTAAAATTCTAGTTAATTGACTTCCTGCTATCTCGGAAAGGGCTTAGGTTAGGAAAATGCAACTTTCAGGGATGGGCCTACAGGCTAAAGTATGTCCCAGGGAGGTATTTTAAAGTACCCACCTCCACTCCTTCTCCCTCTAGAGGGCCCTGAAATTTGCCTACATGACAGGTCTATACCTATTGAAATTTTGATAGAACAACATTTTACCTTAATTTTCAGTCACTAGTTGCTTTTTCTCTGCCTTTATTTCTGAAAAATGCAATTCCTGTTATTGGAGTAGAATTTTGAGCTCCCGAGAAGGTATTTTAAAGTACTCACCTCCACTCCTTCTCCCTCTAGAGGGCCCTGAAATTTGCCTGCATGACAGGTCTATACCTATTGAAATTTTGACAAAACAACATTTTACCTTAATTTTTAGTTACTAGTTGCTTTTTCTCTGCCTTTAGTTCTAAAAATGCAATTCCTGTTATTTGAGTAGAATTTTGAGCCATATCAATGTGTTTTGTTTTTTTTTTTCAAAATTTAGGAAATGTATTTGTACATCTTTAAAACCTTATAAAATAGAATTGAGCAAAGTTATGAAGCTGAAAACAATTTTGTTGTACTTCAATTAAGCAGAAGATCTATTTTGCAAGGTTTCCATTTTATAACACACATATTTTTAAAGGTCATCAAAGGTCAGGGCCCTCCAGAGGGAGAAGGAGTGGAGGTAGTTGCTTCAAAAAACCTTCCCATGACATACTTTTGTCTGTAGATTCATCCCTGAAAGTTTCATTTTCCTAAACAAAACCCATTCTGAGATAGGAAGAAGTCAATTAATTAGAATTTTACTGGTAAAATTCTAGTCCATTGACTTCTTGCTATCTTGGAAAGCTGTTGGGCTAGTGAATTGAAACTTTCAAGGATATGTCTACAGGCTAAAGTATATCCTGAGAAGTTATTTTGAGGTCCCTAACTATACCCCTTACCCCCACTTCTATATAATGTAGCTTTTTGTGTATTACAGCTTATATTTTGGTCAAATTTGATCCTATATTACTATTGAAAGTGTAAATCCTTACTTACATTTGAAAAATTCATCTTTTCACTGTTTTTTAAGCTACCTTTTATGGTATAGTTCTAAATGGAATGTAAGCATTTAAATGAACCCCTTGTTTGAAACGTCTTATCTTTAAATGGCTTTACACAGTGGTAATACAGGTAAGACATTTTAAGGGGCTTCTCACTCAAAATTATGATTTGTTGCTGCAATTGGGTAAGGCTTGTGTTATATGTGTGTCAGTAACATCTATTTTGTAAATCATAACAGCATAGAAAAAGTCAATTTCTTCAAGAAGGCCCAATAATGATTCTTAGAAACCTGAAGAGAGGCAAAACAGAAATTTAGTGGGAAAAATAAGTACAAGTCCTAAATACATGATTGACATAACCGTAACAGATATGCTCTCTTTGGGGGAATTTTTTTTGGGGGAGGTTCATTAAAAAAAAATAGAAAGATGTATTTGTAACTTACAAATGCGTGATCAGATCTTAATGAACTTTGATATTTAGAAGGATCTTCTGCTTTGGAGCTCTTATTTTAAATCCATTAGATCAAATATCTTCAAAATCATGCTTCCTATCTTTCTTTTTAAGGAGGTTAAGGTGTGGGTACTGAAAGAAATAACCAAATTCACTTGGAAAAGGGATATCCAGAGGGCGGACACTTGTTTTTCTTAGTCTCCCAGTTCTTCTTTCAATTTCCAAGCAGAAATAGACTGTATGGTTTTCTGCTGCACCTACATCAAATAAGTGTGGTACATAATTGTGTTATACATTGTGCCATGAGTCTTATGTCTTATGCCCCCCCCCAAAGAGAGCATATCTGTTATGGTTATGTCAATCATGTATTTAGGACTTGTGCTTATTTTTCCCACTAAATTTATGTTTTGCCTCTCTTCAGGTTTCTAAGAATCATTATTGGGCCTTCTTGAAAAAATTGACTTTTTCTATGCTGTTATGATTTACAAAATAGATGTTATTGACACACATATAACATAAGCCTTACCCAATTATAGCAACAAATCATAATTTTGAGTGAGAAGCCCCTTAAAATTTCAATGTCATGCCTCTATTAACCCTTTGTAAAGCCATTTAAAGATAAGACATTTTAAACAGCAGTTCATTTAAATGCCTACATTCCATTTTGAACTATACCATACAAGGTAATAATTGTATTTCAATGCTGGTGAACTAATTATGGAATATAGTAGCTTAAAAAACAGTGAAAAGTTGAATTTTTCAAAGGTAAGCATGGAGTTACACTTATAATAGTAATATAGGATCAAATTTGACCAAAACATAAGCTGTAATGCACAAAAAGCTGTGTTATATAGAGGAGGGGGAAGGGGTATTGTTAGGGACCTCAAAATAACTTCTCAGGATATACTTTAGCCTGTAGACACATCCCTGAAAGTTTCAATTCACTAGCCCAACAACAGTAAAATTCTAGTTAATTGACTTCTTGCTGTCTCAGAAAGGGCTTAGGTTAGGAAAGTGAAGCTTTCAGGGATGGGTCTACAGGCTAAAGTATGTGTTGGGAAGCTATTTTAAAGTACCCACCTCTACTCCTTCTCCCTCTAGAGGGCCCTGAAATTTGCCTACATGACAGGTCTATACCTATTGAAATTTTGACAAAACAACATTTTACCTTAATTTTCAGTTACTAGTTGCTTTTACTCTGCCTTTAGTTCTGAAAATGCAATTCTTGTTTTTTGAGTAGAATTCTGAACCATATCAATGTTGTTTTTTTTTTTGAAATTTGGGATATGTATTTGCATATCTTTAAGACCTTATAAAACTGAATTGAGCAAAGTTATGAAGCTGAAAACAATTTAGTTGTACTTTAATTAAGCAGAAGATCTATTTTGCAAGGTTTCACTTTTATAACACATGTATTTAAAAGGTCACCAAAGGTCAGGGCCCTTTAGAGGGAGGAGTGGAGGTAGTTGCTTCAAATACCTTCCTGGGACATACTTTAATCTGTAGATTCATCCCTGAAAGTTTCATTTTCCTAACCTAAACCCTTTCTGAGATAGAAAGAAGTCAATTAACTAGAATTTTACTGCAATTCCTGTTACTTGAGTAGAATTTTGAGCCATAATCAATGTTTTTTTTTCAAAATTTAGGAAATATATTTGCATATCTTTAAAACCTTATAAAATGGAACTGAGAAAAGTTGTGAAGCTGATAACAATTTCATTGTACTTCATTCAAGCAGAAGATCTATTTTGCAAGGTTTCACATTTATAACACACATATTCAAAATATCTTCCTGGGACATACTTTAGTCTGTTTTTTCTGTTGTTAATTTTCAGTTACTAGTTGCTTTTTCTCTGCCTTTAGTTCTGAAAATGCAATTCCTGTTTATTGAGTAGAATTTTGAGCCATATCAATGTTTTTTTTCAAAATTTAGGAAATGTATTTGTATATCTTTAAACCCTTATAAAAATGGGATTGAGCAAAGATATGAAGCTGAAAAAAATTTTGTTGCATTTCAATTAAGCAGAAGATCTATTTTGGAAGGTTTCAATTTTATAACACATATAGCCTATTTTCAAAGGTCATCAAAGGTCAAGGCCCTCTAGAGGGAGAAGGAGTGGAGGTAAGTACTTCAAAATACCTTCCCTGGACATACTTTAGCCTGTAGACCCATCCCTGAAAGTTTCATTTTCCTAATCTAAACCCTTTCCAAGATAGGGTAAGACGACCGGTACTCGGTCACTTTGTTCACTCTTCACACTTTTTGACATTCAATCTACTATAACTACTTTATTATACCACCTAGAAATTTGATTTTTCTACTGTTAGAATTGTCTCTGTTTTTTGAACAAGTAGGTCATTAATTTGAATAGTTTTGCTTATACAGCGCTACATATTTTTGAATTTAGCAAAAGCTATCAGTTCAGCTAATACTCGTCATATAGTTTCTCCTATTGACAAAGATATTACGCAATAATACAGTATCTAAGTCAGAGCCTTGCTATTTCTCGGTCACTTCCAAAAAACCCGTTTAGACATTCTTTGCTGAGATCTATGACTCAGGCCCTTTGTCTCGTTATTAGACATTTTAATGTTTTGAAATTTGTTATTTCAAATTGGATTTTCAGAGCGAAAATAGTGGATCCAGGATTTTCTTTGGGGGGATGGGGCACATAATAGGTGCTTTGATAAACTTGCGAACAAAGAAATACCTGCAATTAAAAGGGAATCTTGACAATTATGCGTCATACATAGGCCTAGGTAGTGGAAATGGTCTAAAGTGGTAAGGAGTTTGGCCTTTATTTTAATACAACCGGTTATATTTAATACATTATTTAATACAAACCGTTCAAACTGCTCAATGCATCAGCTCTTTGTCTCAATACATATTAATTTTTAAAAGGTTAATTATTTTTGGATAAATTTGAGAAATATGTTATTTTAAATTGGATTTTTAGAGAAAAAATAGTGGATTCAGGAAATTTTTTTGGGGGCGGGGGGGCGCATAATAGGCTGCTTGGATAAACAAAATTTTTATAAATTTTCTCAAACTCGTAACTTTTGATGGGTAAGTCTAAACTTGATAAAACTTATGTATTTAAAATCAGCATTAAAATGCAATTCTTTTGATGTAACTATTGTTATAAAAATTCAGTTTTTTAGTTTCGGCTACTATTGACCCGGGTCACTCCTTACTACAGTTCGTTACCACGAACTGTTTGATTAGCCATAATTTGACGTCAGCAACTATTCGATTTTAATTCATTGGATCTCTTGAATTCTCTTGAAATTTTTTCTTGAATTTACTGGTCATTTTGGGATACACATGAAAACAAGAGCTAAGAGCTCATATGGCACTTGTGACAAGGTCGGAAGAGCCAAGAGCTCATATGGCATGAGCTCTAGCAAAAGTCTAAGAATCAATAGATTGTTTTAAAAGGAAAATCAGGGGCTTAATGCCGGTTGGGATTTAAAATAAGAGCTCTGAGTCACGAGGTCCTAAATATCAAAATTCATTAAGATCCTATCACCTACTCGTACGTTAAAAATACCTCAATTTTTCTAATTTTTCCCCTCCCTTCAGCCTCCATATGGCCGAATCGGGGAATCAAGGAAATCAAATCAATTTGTACTGTTCCCTGACGCGCCTACCAATTTTCATCGTCCTAGCATGTCCAGAAGCACCAAACTCGCCAAAGCACTGAACCCCACCACCTAACTCCCCCAAAGAGAGTGGATCCAGTCCGGTCACGTCAGTCACGTATCTACGACATTTATAAGCGTTTTCCAAGAATTCCGGTCTCCCCTTAATATCAACAGATTTGGTCAGGATTTGAAATAAGAGCTCTAGGACATGAGTTCCTTCTAAATATCAAATTTCACTAAGATCCAGTTAAAAATACCTCAATTTTTCTAATTTTTCCAAATTAATAATCCCCAGCTCCCCCAAAGAGAACGTATCCGTACCAATTATGTCAATCTCGTATCTATAACTTGTGCATATTCTTTCCACCAAGTTTTATCCTGATCTCTCCGCTTTAACCGTTTTCCAAGATTTCCGCCCCGCCCCCCCAATGACACTGGATCCGGTCGGGATATAAAATAAGAGAATTTGAGTTTCAAGGTCCTTCTAAATATGAAATTTCATTAAGATACGATCACTCTTTCGTAAGTTAAAAATACCTCATTTTTTCTAATATTTTAGAATTAAATCTCCCCCCCCCCCAACTCCCTCAAAGAGAGCAGATCCGTCCCAGTTATATCAATCCCGTATTTAATACTTGTGCTTATTTTTCCCACCAAGTTTCATCCTGATCCCTCCACTCTAAGCATTTTCAAAGATTTTAGGTTCCGCCCCCCAACTTCCCCTTCCCCGGATCCGGTCAGAATGTGAAATAAGATCTCTGAGACATGATATCCTTCCAAATATAAAATTTCATTAAGATCCGATCACTCCTTCGTAAGTTAAAAATAATTCATTTTTCTAATTTTTCAGAATTAACCCTCCCCTCCCCCCGCAGCTCCCCGAAAGAGAGTGGGCCCATTTAGGTTATGTCAATCATGTTTCTAGGACTTGTGCTTATTTTTCCCACCAAGTTTCACCCCAATCCCTCCACACTAAGCGTTTTGCAAGATTTTAAGTTCCCCCCTCAATTCCCCCCAATGTCACCGGATCCAGTCGGGATTTAAAATAAGAGCTCTGAGACACGATATCCTTCTAAACTTCAAATTTCATTAAGATCCGATCACTCCTTCGTAAGTAAAAAATACCTCATTTTTTCTATTTTTTTTTAGAATTAACCGTCCCTCCCAACTCACCCAAACAGAGCAGATCTGTGCCGGTTATGTCAATAACGTATCTTGGAGTTCTGCTTATTTTTCCCACCAAGTTTCATCCCGAACCCTCCACACTAAGCGTGTTCCCAGATTTTAGGTTCCCCCCTCCAACTCCTCCCAACTTCACCGGATCTGGTCAGGATTTAAAATAAGAGCTCTGAGACACAATATCCTTCCAAACATCAAATTTCATTAAGATCCCATCACACGTTCGTAAGTTAAAAATACTTCATTTTTTCTATTTTTTACGAATTAACCGGCCCCCACTCCCCCCCCCAGATGGTCAAATTGGGAAAACGACTATTTCTAATTTAATCTGGTCTGGTCTCTGATACGTCTGCCAAATTTCATCGTCCTAACTTACCTGGAAGTGCCTAAAGTAGCAAAACCGCGACAGACCGACAGAATTTGCTATTGCTATATGTCACTTGGTTAATACAAAGTGCCATAAAAATATAGGTTATCAATGATAGCAAGACCGAACCCAGGAACCAGGACTAGGTCCCCTCCCTCTCCCTCCAAAAAATGTTTATCCAACACAAAAAGATGTTTAAAGCATAAAACGTGTGAAATCCAACATTTTATGTATAAAACATTTTATGGTCGGGTGGAGGGGGATACGTGGGAGGATCCTTCCAAGGGGTGGATTTATCACGGGGAAGCGCATTTCCAAAAAGGGGATGCTGGATTTTCCAGCTTTATTTGAAAAAAAAACATTTTTGGTTACTTTTTAAGTAACCAAAAAATTCGAGGGAAATTAGGCCACCTCCCCCGCCCCTTATTGATCAAAATTGTCCGATCAAAAGTTTGAAAACACAATTTAGCCATACAAAAATAATATGCAAATTTCGTTTTAATTATTCAGTTACGATGAGCCAAAATCAAAATCTACATTAATTCAAATGCGTTCAGAAATTAAATAAAAAAAGTTTGTTTCCGTGAAAGTAAGGAGCGGCATTAAAACTTAAAACGGATAGAAATGACTCCGTATATAAAAGGGGCTGTCCCCTCCTCAACGCCCCGCTCTTTATGCTAAAGTTTTCTATTGTTTTAAAAAGTACAACTGTGACAAAGAGATAAATTTTAGCGTAAGGAGTGGGGGCGTTGATGAGGAGACAGCCCCTTTCATATACTGAACCCATAAAGGAGGATGAAGGGATTAGACCTTCCTGCTCCCCCAAAAAAATTTCTCCAACACAAGAGACGTATTAAAAATACATTTGTTTTTTAAGGTTTCTTTTTGCAACCCCTCCCCCCAGCAAGCCTTAAATGGTATTAAAGTTAAAATAAACCAACCCAAGTTTTTTTTTAAACTTTTAATAGACTTCTAAATTGCATTTTGAGATCCGATGACAGGTTATGGTTTTAAACCGACAAGACCGGAAAGATAACGAATAAAGTTTGTGCGTAATGTATCAAGAAATAATAAATATTAGGGTGGCATTTCGGGTTTGGTCAAAGCACCTGCTATTGAAAGTTGTAAGAGAATTAATAGTAGATCTGAAAACGCTTTGACTGCGTAATTGTTTTGAATATGGGAAGCAATTAATTTTGGGTTTACTCCCAAAGCAATTAATTTACGTGCACGGAATAGTTCGTACAGTCGAGAAAATACTAGGGAAATTATTGAAGAAAAATTATCGTTAATACAAGAAAGTTCGAGAGATCTGGAGTGCGTGTTGATGGGGGATTTTAATGCGAATACCGGTATGGAGGCTGAGATCTTAGATGTGTTGATCCCAGATTTAGGTGATTTTGTCCCAATTTGTTGTAGAATACCACGAAGTAACAAGGATGAAAAAACAAAAATAAATATATGGCGAAGAAAGCTCCTGGCGCTTTGTGGGGAACATGATCTGATGATTACTTGCCTTTCGGGACCAACTCCTAGTGTTGTAGATTATGCGCTAATTAAAACGCTATTTGTACCTGAATCAATTAATATGGGAACATTAGCTTTAGTTAGATCTGATCGTAGAGCTATTAAGCTTCAGCTGAAGGTTGGGCAGTTTCAGGACCGCGTCCCACGAGTAAGAAATTTCTACAATGTGGGGTTTAGAAAAGTAGGTTTAGAAAAACGAATTATAAATTATTTAACAGATAAGATATTGAGGCATTTAAAAGAGAGCTCTTGGAATCGCATGTAAAAAATAAGTTGAAAGCGTTAGAGGACAATGAAAAAGATGCACATGGTGTAATTATGCAGTTAAATGAAATAAATGAGCAGTTGTGTAGAGTCGTGTGGCCTGCCAAAAAAATATAAAAAAGAATGAGCCATATTTTGATTTGAATTGCAAGTTAATTAAATTAAAAAAAAACTATTTTTTAGTAACTGAAAGTAAGGAGCCACATTAAAAGTTAAAACGAGCAGAAATTAGTCCGTGAATAACAGGGGCTGTTCCCTTCTCAACGCCCCGCTCTTTACGCTAAAGTTTGACTCTTTCTCTCAATTCTGCTTTATTAAACAGTAAAAAACTTTAGCGTAAAGAGCGGGGCGTTGAGAAGGGAACAAACTAGTTTTTTATATTTAATTTCTGAACATTTTTGAATTAATGCATGTTTGATTTTGGCTCTCCGCACATAAATTATGAAAATGAAATTTGTATATTAATTCTTTTTTTGGCTAAATGGCTTTCTCTTAGTTTTGATCAGACAATTTTGAGAAATAAGGGGTGGGGGAGGAGGCCTAATTACCCTCCAATTTTTTGGCAACTAGAACTTTTAATTTTTATCGAACATTTTTATTAGTAAAAAATATACGTAACTTAAGAATTAACTTGCATAATGAACTTTTATATTCTTATATTTTTATTCCGTATATGAGGGGGTTTATCCCTTCGTTAATACCTCACTCTTTACACTAAAGCTTAAATTTTGTCCCAACTCTTTAAGAATGACCCCTGAATCAGAAAGGCCGTAAAATAAAGTTGAAATTACTAAAAATACTTTAGCGTAAAGAGCGAGGTATCTAGGAGGAGATGAACCCCTCATATATGTAATAATCTCTGTTCGTTTTAAGTTTTAATGCTATCCCTTACTTTCAGTTGAAAAAACTTCTTCATATTTATTTTTTCATTGATTTTTTATAATAATACTAGAAAATCCTGCGCCCCCTTCATTGAATTTCTCTTCCCCTGTGACATATTCCTCCAAAGAAAGATCCTCTCGCATATCCCCCTCCCCTCGACCTCCCCCCAACCCAAAATAGTCCCCCTGAAAAACTGTACACTTCCCAATAACCATTACTGTGTATAAACACTGGTCAAAGTTTGTAACTTGCAGCCCCTCTCCTGGGGACTGAGGGGGAGTAAGTCATCCCAAAGACATATTTATTAAGGTTTTCGACTATGCTGATCGAATTGGCTATCTCAAAATTTTGATCCGTTGACTTTGGGGAAAAAATGAGCGTTGGAGGGGGCCTAGGTGCCATCCAATTTTTTGAACAGTTTCCTTGTTTGGCCTGTGCTAGCATTGATTTGCAAGATGAAGATCTGCATTATATTGTGAATATTTGGAAAATATACATGAGGATATGCAAACTCGGTTTAGTGACCTACTCGGGATGGATATACCGATTTAGGTTTCAATTCCTTTCGAAGTTAATGTTGCCGAAATAGACATATCTTTGCATGAGCCCCTCAACGAAATACAAAGTGATGAAATAATGCATGCAAAATTCAAAGATGAAAAGTACAATATATGGAAAACAACCGACATTGCTACAAAGTACCCTTTGCTTTTCCTATGTCTTATCTTGTTGAAGCGGCATTTAGTCGTGTTTCTCAAATGTTATCGAAAGATCGCAATAGACTTGACATTGTGAAAAGGGGTGATCTTCGACTATCATTAACATCAATAGAACCAAATATAAATAAACTCGCCGAGAAGAATCGACCACTGGGATCTCATTGAATATTAAATTAAAAAAAAGTTGATTGTAACGGTAAGTAAGGAGCGACATTAAAACTTAAAACGAACCGAAATTACTCCGCATATGAAAGGGCTTTTTCTCCTCAATGCCTCGCTCTTTACGCTGAAGTTTGACCCTTTCTCTTAACTCTACTTTTTAAAACAGTAAGAAACCTTAGCGTAAAGAGCGGGGCGTTGAGGAGGAAAAGTCCCTTTCACATACGGAGTAATTTCTGTTCGTTTTAAGTTTTAATGTCGATCCTTACTTACCGTTACAAAAACTTGTTTTTTTGTATTTAATTTCTGGACGTTTTTGAATTAATGCATTTTTTGATCTTGGCTCTCCGCACATAAATAATTAAAACGAAATTTGCATATTAATTAATTGCAATTAATCGGAAGATTTTGAGAAAAAAGAAGCGAAGGAGAAGGCCTAGTTGCCCTCCAAGTTTTTGACTACTCAAAAAAGTAACTAGAACTTTTAATTTTTTACAAACGTTTTCATTGGTAAAAAAATATACGTAACTTACGAATTAACTTACGTAACAAACTTCTATATTCGTATGTTTTAATTGCGTATATGAGGGGGTTCAACACTCGTCGATACCTCGCTCTTTACACTAAAGCTTAGATTGTGTCCCAATTCCTTAAGAATGACCTCTGAAACACAAAGGCCGTAGAATAAATAGTTGAAATTACTAAAAATACTTTAGCGGAAAGAGTGAGGTATAACGAGGTTTTAATGCTGCTCCTTATAGACATATCTTTGCATGAGCCCCTCAACGAAATACAAAGTGATGAAATAATGCATGCAAAATTCAAAGGTGAAAAGTACAATATATGGAAAACAACCGACATTGCTACAAAGTACCCTTTGCTCTGGGATAAAGCGCAGTTCTACGTTATTGCTTTTCCTACGTCTTATCTTGTTGAAGCGGCATTTAGTCGTGTTTCTCAAATGTTATCAAAAGATCGCAATAGACTTGACATTGTGAAAAGGGGTGATCTTCGATATCATTAACATCAATATAACCAAATATAAATAAACTCGCCGAGAAGAATCGACCACTGGGATCTCATTGAATATTAAATTAAAAAAAAAGTTTATTGTAACGGTAAGTAAGGAGCGACATTAAAACTTAAAACGAACAGAAATTACTCCGCATATGAAAGGGCTTTTTCTCCTCAATGCCTCGCTCTTTACGCTGAAGTTTGACCCTTTCTCTTAACTCTACTTTTTAAAACAGTAAGAAACCTTAGCGTAAAGAGCGGGGCGTTGAGGAGGAAAAGTCCCTTTCATATACGGAGTAATTTCTGTTCGTTTTAAGTTTTAATGTCGCTCCTTACTTTCATTTCAAAAAACTTATTTTTTTTTATTTAATTTCTGAAAGTTTTGAATTGATGCATGTCTGAATTTGGCTCTCCATACATAAATTATTAAAATATAATTTGCATATTATTTTTTTTTTTTGCTAAATGGCTTTCTCTTAGTTTTGATCAGACGATTTTGAGAAATGAGGGGTGGGGAAGGAGGCCTAGTTGCCCTCCAATTTTTCGGTTACTTAAAAAGGCAACTAGAACTTTTAATTTTTAACGAACGTTTTTATTTGTAAAACATATACGTAACTTAAAAATTAACTTACGTAACAAACTTTTATATTCTTATATTTTTGATTATATATATGAGGGGATTTGTCCCCTCGTTAATACCTCGCTCTTCACACTAAATCTTAAGTTTTGTCCCAATTCTTTAAGAATAACCCCTGAATCAGAAAGGCCGTAGAATAAATAGTTGAAATTACTAAAAATAATTTAGCATAAAGAGCGAAGTATTTATCTCCTCCTAAATACCTCGCTCTTTGTGGTAAAGTATTTTTAGAACCCCTAATATGCGTAATAATCTCTGTTCGTTTTAAGTTTTAATGCTTCTCCTTACTTTCAATTGAAAAAAAATTTTCATGTTTATATTTTCATTGCTGTTTTTTTTTAATAGTAATGCTAGAAAACAATGCGCCATTTCCATTGAATTTCTCTTCCCCAATGAAATATTCCTCCAAGGAAAGATCCTCCTATATAGCCCCCTCCCCTGAACCCCACACCCAAACCAAAAAAATTCCCCTGAAAATGTCGGTACACTTCCCAATAACCATTACTGTATGTAAACATTGGTCAAAGTTTGTAACTTGCAGCCCCTCCCCAAAGACGTAGATATGGTAAGTCATCCCCAAAGACATAGTTATTATGGTTTTCGACTATGCGGAACAAAATGGCTATCTCAAAATTTTTATCCGTTGACTTTGGGAGAAAAATGAGCGTGGAAGATTCCCTCCGATTTTTTTTGGTTACTTAAAAAGTAAACAAAAATGTTTTTTTTTTTAAATAATGCTGTAAAATCCAGCAACTCTTCATGAAAATGCTCTTCCCTGTGGTAAATTCACCCATAGAAACATCCTCTCACGTATCCCACTTCCCCTGACCATAAAATTTTTTATACATTAAACGTTGGATCTCACACGTTTTATACTTTAAACGTCTTTGTGTTGGAGAAATTTTTGGAGGGAGGGGACTGTTTTTCTAACTTGTTTTTCTAAGAAAATTTTTTTTCTAGCTTGTAATTCGATTTCCCGAAAATATTTGTCGCACGTTGGGATCCCTCATGATCTTAAAAAGGATCACAACTTAAGTGAAAACAGATCTTTCTTCAAATATAAGTATGCTACAAGAGTAGCCTATGTTTGAGTTGGAATCGTAGCCTATGCAAAAAAAAAATATGGAAGGAATTAACAGCTAGAATTTTTTTTATCAGAATGTTTCAATCCAAAATTTGAGATAGCATCCTGCTTTCTATGGCTGTAATGAGAGAAAGGTTAAGATGGCTAGGGCACGCTTTGTGGAAAAAGGATGAATTATTACCAAATACAGTCCTTTTTGGCTGGCCGTCTAGGGCTAAACAGAAAGCTGGTCATCCGCGGTTGGTGTGGGAGGATTTCATGAAGAAATATGGGGATTCATGGGGAATATGGGGAGGATATATATATATATATATATATATATATATATATATATATATATATATATATATATATATATATATATATATATATATAGCAGGCACGTACGCAAGAAATTTTTTTTCGGGGGGGGGGGGAACCTCGAAACAGCAGATATAAAGTAGTAATTTTTTATTTAGTAATGCAAAAAGCACGTATATCGGAAAATACAGATTAACTTTAATTTGTAGTATTGTAGCGGATGGGGGGAAGAAGACTGGAGCCTCAAAAGTACGTTTTAGGCTCAGGTTGTGTTCATAGCGATTTAGAATCAGTGATTAATCTATTATATCCCACTGAAAGGGAAATTTTAGGGTTAACAGTGCGATATGGGTGTTGCAGGGGGTAGTTCTCCTAATGCAAAAACGTAGATTTTAATGAAAAATAATAGTTTCCAAAATTGATCCATAAAAGCTGTACTTTATCCTGAAAAGGGGGGATAAACGCCCTAGTATCAAGGATAATTCTATTTTGCCGTGGAAAGCAAACTCTCTTTACAAAAAAACAACAACAGTACAATTGCTAATTACTTCAAAGAGGGTAAAAAGTTGGACAGAAAACGTATTAATAATTGGGCAGTGACTTGACCGGATAATTGCATGCTGTAAATCCCCCAAAAAAGGCTTCACAAATGTATCTAATTCTTAATAAACGTCCTATTTTTGCCAGAAATCCCAAGAAACCATTGGGAAATTAAAAATTTCACAAAGTTTCAGGCTAAACAAATGAATTTCAATTAACCTAGGAAATGACAACAAGCTACTGTTGTCGTTTCATGTGCAATTATTTGGTTCCTTGTTGGGTTTAAAATATTCAATAGCATATCACCCGCGAGGCGATTAGTTATCTGATTGTTTCGTACTTAGAGAGGGAGATGATTCACAACAGTGCATTTTAATGTCAAAACATCCCAGCTCTCATTGAACCGTCAGATAAATAAATAGGGTAATTAACTTGAGTGAAAACAGATCTTTCTTCAAATATAAGTAGGCTATTTTTGAGGTGGATTCGTAGCCTATGCAAAAAGAATTCTGGAAGGAATCCACAACTAGAATTTTTTTTATCTGAATAGTCCAATCAAAATTTTGAGATAGCATCCTGCTTTCTATGGCTCTAATGAGAGAAAGGTTAAGATGGCTAGGGCACGCTTTGCGGATGAAGGATGACAGATTACCGACGATTGTCCTTTTTGACCAGCGGTCTAGGGCTAAGCAGAAAGCTGGTCATCCACGGTTGGGGTGGGAGGATTTCATAAAGAAAGCTTTAAATGAAATGGGAATTTTCTGGGAGAGTGTAAAGAGGGAAGTTTTGAATATATTGGATTGGAAGAGGACTGAGCTTAGCCGTGTTGGCCTCAGAGGGCTTGGTGCTGCGGTAATTTGTTAGTAGTAGAAGTATTTTTTTGTTCAGAATAGTTGAAAGGCCGAACAATTATACCTTTCGAGATACCACGATCCTTCTGGGAATAGGTCTAAGTTATTAAATTTGCCCGTCGCTTACGTAGCCTATTACAGGGAAGTATACATACATTTTTTGAATGCGGGAGTATTTTCTGCAAGTGAAATTTTTTACGAGGAGAATTTCCCATGGCAGGTAAGTTACTAGGGGGTAAATTTCTCATGACAAATTTTACACCAGGGGAATTTGCTAGAATTCTTACACGAAATTTTGCCGTAACACCACGATCCTCCTGGGAATATGTCTAAGTCATACCTTTTGTCTGTTGCTTACGTAGTCTTTTATAGGGAAGTATACATACATTTTATGAGTGGGGGAGATTTTCTGCTAGTAAAATTTTTCACGGGGAGAATTTCCAATGAGAGGGAAGTTTCTAGGGGGTGAAATTTTCAGGAGAAATTTAACACCAAGGGAATTTGCTAGAATTCTTATACGAAGTTTTACCGTAAAAAGCAGGGCGATGAGGGAGGGACAATCCCTTTCATATACAGAATATTTTCTGTTCTTTTTAAGTTGGAAGATATACTATCAAACATAAGTTGTCGAGCCAGCTCTTACTAGGTTTTATTTCTCGTTTAAATCTCTTTAATTGCATCTTCAAGATAGATCATTGGCAGGTGGTGAGAACTCCTTGATGTGGCTGAATTAGCGCATTGGATGTTTCCTAAATTTGTGAAGATACATTTGTTATATGGTTTTAAGATATATTAAATAAAAAAACATTTTTTTTTACTGAAAGTAAGGAGCGACATTAAAACTTAAAACGAACAGAAATTACTCCATATATGAAAGGGGCTGTTCTCTCTTCAATATCCCGCTCTTTACGCTAAAGTTTGACGCTTTCTCTCCACTCCATTTTTAAAAACATTAAAAAACTTTAGCGTAAAGAGCGGGGTGTTGAAGAGAGAACAGCCCCTTTCATATACGGAGTAATTTCTGTCCGTTTTAAGTTTTAATGTCGCTCCTTACTTTTGGTTAAAAAAAACTTGTTTTTTATTTATTTAATTTCTGAACGTTTTTGAATTACAGCATGTTTTGATTTTGGCTCTCCACACTGGAATAATTAAAACGAAATTTGCCTATATATTTTTTTTTTGGCTAAATGTTTTTCTCATAGTTTTGATCGGATAATTTTAGAGAAAAAGGAGCAGAGGAGGCCTAGTTACCCTCCAATTTGCGGCTACTTAAAAAGGCAACTAGAACTTTTAATTATTTACGAACGTTTTTGTAACTTACGAATTAACTTACGTAACGAACTTCTATATTCGTATGTTTTTACTACTTATATGAGGGGGTTCGCCCCCTCGTGAATACCTCGGTCTTCATACTAAAGCTTATATTGTGTCCCAATTCCTTAAGAATGGCCCCTGAATCACAAAGACCGTAGAATAAATAGTTGAAAATACTAAAAATACTTTAGCGTAAAGAGCGAGGTATTAGAAGGAAGTGAACCCCTCATATGCGTAATAATTTCTGTTCGTTTTAAGTTTTAATGCTCCTCATTACTTTCAGTTGAAAAGTTTTTCATATTTTTTAAATGCTGGAAAATTCTGCGCCCCCTTCATGGAAATTCTCTTCCCCCATGGAAACTTCCCCACAATCGCTCAACCTCCCCCAACCAAAAAATTCACCTGAAAGCATCAATACACTTCCCAAAAACCATTACTACATGTAAACACTGGTCAAAGTTTGTAACTTACTGTCCCTCCCACGGGGACTATGGGGGAGTAAGTCGTCCTCAAAGACATAGTTATTAGGTTTTTCGACTAAGTTGGATAAAATGGCTATCTCAGAATTTTGATGCGGTGAATTTAGGAAAAAAATGAGCGTGGGAGGAGGCCTAGGTGCTCTCCATTTTTTTGGTCACTTAAAAAAGGCCCTAGAACTTTTAATTTCCGTCAGAATGAGTCCTCTGGCGACATTCTCGGACCACTGGGTCGATACGATCACCCCTGGAAAAAATACGGCAAAAAAAAAAAACGAAATTCAACATTTTTGTAGATAGTAGTTTGAAACTTCTACTCTCGGGTTCTCTGATACGTTGAATCTGATGGTGTGATTTTCGTTAAGATTGTATCACTCTTAAGGGGTGTTTTCCCCTATTTTCTAAAATAAGGCAAATTTTCTCAGTCTCGTAACTTTTGATGGGTATAACTAAATTTGATGAAACTTATATATTTAAAATCAGCATTAAAATTCGATTATTTCGTTGTAGCTACTGCTATATAAAATTCGGTTTTTAAGAGTTTCGGTTATTATTGAGCCGGGTCGCTCCTTACTACAATTTGTTACCATAAACTCTTTGATTAAATTTGTTTTAAGCATTTGAAATTCACTCATGTGAGCGTCTTCACCTCAAAGCAGCCCAGTCTTCAAATGACAGCTAAATCTTTCATTCAGAAAAGGGGCGGATCCAAGGAGGGCACGGGAGCACCCCCCCCCCCCCATGACATGATGTTGTATTTTTGGTTGGGACAGCTTGCTCTGGTTTGGGCCTGGACGAAAGTGATTTTTCTTTGTAATTGATTTTTAATAGTTGAGTTTTTCATAAATTTTTCAATATTAAGACTGTTTTTTTTTTGTAAACCAGTTTGAAAGAAGATTTTAGTCACTTTGTGCAGTCTTTGTTAAGTTTTACTAATGTCGCATACCGCCAAAAATTATTTAATTAAATTTAGGTTTATCAACGGAATCTGTCCGTATTACTGCAAAAGCCAACTGCAAGGCGAAGATCTTCATTTTGTAGTAACAAGGAGGAGAAATTAAAATCATAACTTCTTTTTACTGTCAAAAATTTGTTTTTGAGTCTGTCTTGCTATGGCACTAAGGCAAAGAAATTGATAGGCCTATCATTACTTTTTTGGTAGTCTGTTTTGGTTATTTGGGTTTGCTTGTTTTGCAAAGAGGGATGGCTTTTACAACACAGCCTAGTAGTTTTTTAGCGAATTTGTATAATAGAAAATAAATGCACGAGAAGCGCAAAATTTATCAATTTAAGTTTTTGTGAGAAATGATGGCCACTTTACTGCCTATTTTCATCTAATCAAAGCTCCGCATTATACAACATATCACCTCCTCTGTTCATCTTAAAACATTTAAATAAAGGCCAAACTCTTTAATACTTTAGACTATTTCCTCTACCCTACAACGCATAATTGTTGAGGTTCCCTTTATTTTGCGGGCATTTTTTTGTTTGCAAGTTTATCTAAGCAACCTATTATGCCCTCCCCCAAAGAAAATCCTGGATCCAATATTTTCTCTCTGAAAATCGAATTTAAAATAACAAATTTCAAGACATTAAAATGTCTAATAACCAGACAAAGAGCCTGAGTCATAGATCTCAGCAAAGAATATCTAAACAGGTTTTTCGGAAGTGACTCAGAAATAGCAAGTCTCTGACTTGAGAGACCGAGTATTGGGTGCTCAGAGACCGAGTATTGGGCATGTTGCAATCCAATCAAAGATTCTGCCCGGGATTTAGTCTGTGACCGACAACAGGTGGGTTTACCCTATTGATTCACCCCTACTTGCTGCTTTCTTTGGTTGAGTACTTGCTTATTGCAGTGATTCATGTTGAGTACAAAATTTTCTACAATGGATAGGGGAGTGCTTTTCAACAACTTCCCATCCTTCATTTGGAGAACATGTCCTGACTAGCCTATCTCAATCTTTCTCTTATTATTGCTCTTAATAATGGGATAGAACCACATTATTTGCAGAGCTTACTGTTAAGGATATGTCAGTCAGACAAGTAGCAAAACAATCTCAAGGTAATATTTAACCCCTAGTCTTCACCTTTACTCTGTTTCATTCTGGAGAGGAGTAATTCTACTTTAACACCAAACTTTAGGTGAAATGATGTTTTGAACATGATGATGATGTTAAAAAAACACATCAGATTTAGTTTGATTCTGTCAAAACTGAAATAAAACCAAGGATAGATTGATGAGAAGGAGTTCCTGAAGTGCATGATGGGCCATTAATGCCCCATTAGTGTTAAAAATCAATTTTAAAGTAAATAAATATAAGATAGTAAATAAATAATTGCAAACCAGTTGAATTTTAAATAGCTGATGCTACAGTTGCTGGAATTGATTCTTCTTAGCCTAGTTTCAACTACACCCACGTTTCTTATGATTTTGAATTTCAAGCGACTTGATATTACATCTCTGAAAGTTAAACAATGCCGCCAAAAAGGCAACGGTAGAGCCCAAAATAGGTAAAGACATTTTCGCCGCTTGTGAGTCAAGATGAATCCAACACAATCAACTGTGTTAAGCATGAAAAAGTGATTATGGAACAACCTGGATTTTTGGGGGGAAAACTTATATTATTGGTATCCTTTTTTATTCTCAGTGGTAGGAATTAAGTCTTTATTATCATTTTTCGGGAAGTATATTATTGCTTTTTCCTTAAAGTTTATTGTGGGCAGGATTTTTTTTTCCTTAACTGTATCTATCATAGCTCTTCTAAACCCCCTCAGAGATGGGGGTCAAACATTAAGCTGGTATAGAGAATCTGACATCCCCTTACCTGCCATTGCCATTGCTGTATCTCTAATCTCTAGCGATGACAGCCAGACACTACACAAGTAGTCTTAGAGTTCCCAAACCCCAAAACTGATTCCAAGCTGAACGATGACTTTCAGACAGTTATTAGAAAGCAGAAACACAAAAAAAACTCCACAAGTCCTCCTAAAATAACAGAAATCCCTAACAGGGTTACAGTTATGGAATTGAAAAACAAACCCATCATCCTTTTCACCTCAACATAAAAGACCAAGTGTTTGCTACGAAAATATCACTAACATTATAATGAGTCTATTCGAATCTTAAATATTTAGTTTCAGTGTGAATATTAATAGAGATGGCTCTTTTACAGTTAGGCTCCAAGACAGAAAAGATGCCTTCTAAGCTCTTAACCAACATAGAATTGGTAAAATACCAGTTACTTCTGAATTGTTGACTCCGACTCTAAAATAATATTATCCGAATAGTAATGTATAATATCCCAATTGAACTATTAACTGAAGACCTGAAAGATGGTTTAATGTATAATACGGAAGAAATGCTGAAGGTCTTTGATATCCATACGATGGGCAATCCAGGTGCTATTCAATTGCTAAACAGTAAGAGTGTCCTTTTTATTTTACCAGTGAGTACACAGTTTGACTCATTGTTCCTTTTTGGTCAAAATAAATCTTATAAATCATACCAAGAAAAATCCTATTCAAGCAGCCAACATTTCTTCGAGCTTTGCTTTGTAAAGTTGCTCAAGCTCAGGACCGGTGAAGAAAATTCGGATTCATAGTATGAATACCATTCATCATTTGAAGCAGAAGCAGCATCAACCTGTATTTGTGAAACAATTCTGAAAAGATAATTCGGGTCTAACCTTGCCAAAGCAGAATTATATTTATCAGATTTTCCTTATGAGTTGCGAGAGCTCTTGAAAACATTTTTTTTTGTACGGACTCGCAGATCATTTAGGATATCACTTTTCGGACGACTACAGCCTTTTTATTATGAAAAACAAAGTTTTGCACGGTGGCAGGAGGAAATAAGTTCAGGATTTGAAGACCAGCTGGGAACAATCTTCCGCAAATCGAAGAGCATGAATAAATTTCCGCAGAATAAACATCCATACATAGCTGTATTTCAGTGTCAGGAGGATGAAATGAATTATGTAAAAGATGGGAGGGAATACGTATCTAGTCCAGAATAAAGTCTGACGAAAGCATAAATAATTCCGAATTAACTTTTGACCAATCGCGAACAAATTGAGAGACTCAGATATTACGATGGATGAGGAACCAACTTTTCTATTTGAAAAGAAGAAGCTATTGAAAGATGATCCGAAAGTTGGAATTTGCACGGGACTTTCATTCGATTAATAACAAAACCAGAGGAAGTTACAACATGATCCAGAATCGATGTATGGAATGATGTATGTATATAACTAAAAATAGATTCTTTATCAACAACATAAAAAGAATCACCAAAAAGGTTTTTAATCAGATTAGCCCTCATAGATAGTTTGTAACCTACTTCACTTAAATCACAACTAGAATCCCCTAGAATTGCATATTGAAGACCTAGATCTTCTAAATAGAATCCTAATTTTTCACATGACAGGGCAATAAGACCTTCAGATACATCATTATCGTAATATAATTAAGACACAAATCTCAACTCTAGTGGCTAAATGACAATCACTTGCCTAAAGTAGACTAGACCTAAGTGACGACACCACAAAAATTCCTAGACTTCCGGGAGGCCTTCCTCTAGTATTAAGTCTTTTTGCGGGAACGCAGTAAGATGTTGCACCATCTAATCTCATTAGATTTTTGCTATGCTTTGTCAAAAAATGCTCTTGTGCGCGCATAACGTCATACTTCGCAAGTAGCGTGGTCAGCACTGGTAGTTTATTCGCGAAAGAACAATTTATGTTCCAAGATAGAAAATTTATCACAGTGAGTCATTGGCTCACGGTTTTGCAGTTTTTAAGTCGGTTAATGCTGTAGCAAGTATGGCCTGTAGCTTTACAGCTTACACAAAAAGGAATGCTCTTAGACGGGGATTCAGATTTTGACTTATGGTAACTAGCTCCGCATTATTTAAGAGTTGGACATGAATGAATTTTTTCGTTTCCAAATTGCAAAGAAAACAATAGTGATTCAGTTTTAAAGAATTTTCTACTTTTTGTTACTGATTTACAAAAACGGCACTGGATTTTATCCCGATCACCAAAAAGTATTCAAAAAATGCTCATCTTGAGATATTTCAGTCCTCAATTGGACTGAAACATTCAGCAGGAAAATCAAAAGAAACTAATTTGAAATCAATCACGTAACTATTAATGAAATGCGATTGACTATACTGACGAGTCCATTGATTTTTGAATTAAAATGGAATAGTTGTGGGCATCAAGTCATGGCTAATTGTAGAAAAAGCCAAGACAGATAGTCCAATTGAATGTGAAGAAAAACCTGGCATTAATTTACCCCCTTTCCATGGTGTTTCATGGAATTGTTTCCATGATATTTAGCTTGAAAAATCCGACGAAAAGGGTACAGTTTTAATCCATTATTGTTTGGCCACTGAGCTGTAGAAACAGTGCCAATAAAGTTTATATATGTCTGGCATTAATGGGGAGGGGATCAGCTTCCCAATCGTACCCTTTTCACCCCCTGGTACCCTTACAGCCACTAATTGCATCAGATAAAACTATCAAGATATGCGTTAAGTTCATCAGGATTGAAAAGTTTAATAACTGTGTTTATGGGTACAAGACAGCTCTCTGTATCTTCACGGGGAATAGTTGTAAATGATGTCTTGTTGTTGAACCAGAAATATGTGGTTGAAAACTAAGCAAAATTTGTCTGAATAAAAGTGAGTTAGAGTCACATTTGAGTCTATCCCCTTTCCTATCCTATATCCCCTTAATCAAAAGTTAATAGAGCTAGTCGAACCGAAAATAGCGAACGGAAAAAGTATGCCAGGCAAATTGCCTATGTTTTCTTCTTAAAAATATCCCGAAGTTTCTAGAAGAAGGAATACAAAAGCTAGGTGTGATCCAAAAAATTAACTGATTTTTATGGAGTCCAAAATGAATGAAAAGGTGGTAAGTGGAACTTTCATACTCTTGAAGTATAAGATGGATATAGAAACATTTCATTGTCTTAGTATCTTGTTTGGCTAAAGTTTTGTATTCTGGTAAGAACAAGGTAGATATAAAAGAAATTTGCAGTAGGCCTACTGGTAATAATTTATGTGAATACATTTTAGATCACCAGTCAACAGAAGTGGCCTAATACCAGAATAGAAGAGCACAGAATGGTCACAAAAATTTGAGTAAAGCCAAGTTAGCATTCTTCTATAGTGTCTATGATTTGCTACAATCTTAGAGTAACTGAGCCTCAGCTTATCACTAATATCTTTGATAGCACGAGACTGGAGAGCATTCATAGAATCGCAAACTGTTATACCAAGCCAACAAAACATTTTAACACGAGGAATACTAAAACCACCACAGTAGCCTATAGTGATTCTGAACAATTATTACCAATGAAAACAAG
The DNA here is from genome assembly GCF_032884065.1 of Artemia franciscana. Lineage (NCBI taxonomy): Eukaryota > Metazoa > Arthropoda > Branchiopoda > Anostraca > Artemiidae > Artemia > Artemia franciscana. Next base: position 34,915 of record NW_027062691.1, read on the forward strand.
AAACTCACACTTGTTAATATTTAGGTACAGGGTGATATTGCAGAAAGCAGAAGTAACTGACTTCACTGAACAGGCAAGACCAGACTCAGTTTGACTAATCAGAAGAAGGTCATCCACATAAGCCAGATATGAGATATCAGATGGTCCTAGTAGGCATGTAGTTGATATTTTTGATAATACATTTTCAATACAAGCATTAAAAATATATGGCAAAAGAACTCCCCCTTGTCTTACACCACAACAAACAGGGATATGACCAAAATAAGAATTATCTAATGACTTAAGGCGAAGGTAAGAATGGGAGTACCAAAAATGAAGCACGTGAATTACCAACTGATTTACACCTCTCTGGCATAATGCTGTCCATGCTTGAGTATGACAAACACTCAAATGCTTTAGACAAGTCTAGGGTTGCAAAATGAAGTATGTGATGAGTGAGATGGGCATCTTTTAATAAAGAAGTCAAAGCATGGTGAGCCTGCTGACAGCCTAGCCCAGATCTAAAACCAAATTGATTATCATCATTTAGAGCAAGCTTAGTGATATAAGGTAGTAGGAGGTGTTCAAACAGCTTTCTAAGAGTACAAGCTACTGTTATGGGCCTATAAGAGCTACAAGAAACTAGATCTTTTCCTTTTTTTAGAAGTGACATGACACTACTGCATAAGAACAAGTTGGGCACACACAAACTACTCAAACACATTTGAAAAAAACAGTTGGAGATGAGATACCAGTTCAAAAGAATTTGGAACAAGATTCAAAACACTAATCCCATCAATATCCAAAGATTTTGATTTTAAACCCTTAATACCTTTAACAATAGCCCGCTTTTCAACTGGAATCACATATCTCTGACATAAATGTGATGGCAAATTTTTTTTGAGCAAACATGAGAAACACTTATACACTGCATAATTAACTTTTGAAAATATTTTTGAATAATGCTTGATCCAAGATGGACAAGATATAATGTCACTAGAACTTGCATCCAGAAACTTGGCAGAATTTATCATTTTTTGCCAATCACTATTGCTTTTTGGAAAAGTTTCACCAGAGTAACGAACTGCACAAATATAGCATTTATATTCAAGTTTTGTCTTTTGTTTTAGATCAAACACAGTACCCCAAGAAGGTTGACCACTGGCAGACCAGATTCTTAACCAGAATTTGGCCTTATTCTTGACTTTTTTCAGCAAAGGATCACACTTCCAAATTGGTTTTTGGTTATTCTGCCTGACACAGATCAGAAGGATGGCCACATCTTCAGCTTGCTTTATACATAAGATAATGTCACGATAGTAGCAATTCAAATCAGCACAAGCATTGTCAATAATAGGGTACGCATTATGCAAAGAAGATGGAAAGGGACACGTACAGTGGACAGTAGAGCTCCAAGTGTAGCAAGGGAAAGAGGCATGTTTGCACTAGACCAATCACGTTTTGCAAACCACTTATGTGACATTGAGTGTTGGTTGGAGCATATGTCAGAAGTAACCATAATATCAAAATACAGAGTTAGTGATCATAATCTCTCTCATCTTCATTAACATGTACTGCTGAAGTTTTTAATGAATGATAGCAGATACAGTGGTCTAAATTTGAGACAGAACCACTACAGTGGATATATGTGAAAATGAGGTATTTTGTTAGGACCTTAAAGACTAAGGGGATACACTATTGTATCCCCTGTTTAAGGTCATTTGGAAGCTAATATTTATATTTACGCGCTTTTTGTAGTTCTTTCATGACAATACCATCATAAAACGCCTTATGGCACCATAATATGATTTTAAAGTCTTTTTTTAGAGTATAAAGGCTTGAAAACATAAAAGATTTACCACTGAAATATCCATGATCGAAAAGTCGAAAACCCTTAAACTGGTGTTTAAAATCCCCTCTTGAGTACTCCCCTTCTCAGTCAACTTTGAAGTGAGCCAATTTCTACCAAGAAAACCAAGACTATAGCTTTTCACATGAAAAAATCCCTTCAGCCCCCAAATATTTGGCTGGACAGTATGCAAATTATGTATTATACCTTGCAAAAGCTTTTGGGAGTTATATTAGACCCTAACTTGACTTGGAAGAATAAAATAGAATTGGTGAGATAACCTTGTTTAAAGAAACTTTTCATCATGAAACAACCAGCAGGCACAAAATGGGCCAGCCCTCCAATTGTGATGCTGGACTTCTACAAGAGGTTTATACTTTCCTAGATGGAATACGCTCTAGAAGCATTTGGAGGCTGCTCCAAGACAAGTCTGGCAAAGCTGGTAATTATTCAGAACATGGCAATAGAGTTGGTAATGGGTCTCCCAAATCATAGACCAAGTTATAAACTTAGAGTTCCTTCTGGAATCCCTACACTCAAACAGTTTGTGGTAATGAACTGTAGTAAGGAGCGACCCAGCTTATTAATAACCAAAGCTCTAAAAAACTGAATTTTGATACCAATAATTACATCAAAAGAATCACATTTTAATGCTGATTTTAAATATATAAGTTTCATCAAGTTTAGTCTTACCCATGGTTTTTTAAAGCATATCTATACTTATGTATGTAATCTTGTGCAAGTAGAACATAGCTGGCTGTAATGTATTCTCAGGAACTAAGCCTGTAGACTTTGATGAGCTTTTCTGCTCAGCTTATTCTAGGAGGCTAACAAAGCAAAATATGCATTTTTTCAAAGGGAATGCCCAAACTAGGGTATTTTTCAAAATCTAGGGGGCACAGGAATTCCTACCCTAATTGCCTCCTTCCTCCCATTTAATATCACTAGAACCAAGTCTGTAGACTTTAAATACCGCCTTTGCCGTCTCTTTGCTGGATTAAAATTGTATGTTTATGATGAATTATGTTTCGGATGAGTCTCTGATTATTATGAGAGATGATTTTCATCTGAGTGACTATGGAAAGATTTTCTTTTTCTGACTATGTTTTCATTTGCTTTAAGTCGAAAATTGATTCTTTCAGATACGTGAAGTAAGACGCCAAGAATTCTCTGAAGAAGAATAATTGTAACTGGTTTCATGTTTCTCTTGACTCTGATGAAGGTTCCCAGCTAGCATACTTTAATGTAAGTTCTTGGATATTTCTTACAATTATATTCCTGTGTTTGAAGTACAGATATATTGGAAGCTTTGAGAGGGGGTCATGTTCAATGTATCAGGTTTCTACTAAAAATGAACCCTTGTGCATCTGACCCTAGGTGCAACTAAAACCTCGTTTAACCAAACCCCATTCAACTGAACCCTCAGCCAACCCAACTTTTTGTAGAAGCAAAAACTTTTTTACTGTCTTGTAGAAGCGGGTCCGCTTATACTAAAGCAGGAGCAGTTGTGGTTTATATTTCATTCAAGATGTTAAAAAGGAGTTTGAGAAAATTCTAATCCAGTAAAGCCAATTAGAAGCACTTCAGAATTGAGAAAATTGACTGACCAAAATTACTGCCACAAATATTGCAAGGTCTTTGTCGTATTGGGGGATTTGGTCTTCTAATATATGACCCTTGAGATTACAATTAAGTCTTAACCTGTTTTAGGGGTTGAAGGGCACGGGGTTAATTTACAGGAAAGGCGTAGGTGGATTTGTAAAACAAAATGTTTTTTTTTTTTATTTCAACCCTTGGGATTAATTCTACACTTCGAGGAGTTTAACTGCTCAGTTCATGAAGTAGTTGTCTGCAGCTTTCTTGCAGACATCAAAAACAACATGGGTGTCAACTTTTGAAAATGCTGGGGGTGGGGTCCTGGAATTTTTAATGAAGATACAGAAATAGTAAGTTCAAATTCTAGGAGGGAGGTCGTTTTTTCCTCTAGATTTTTAATGAAAATCCCCCCCCCCCAAAAAAAAAAACAGATCTCTCCCCATTGGTGATCCTTGGGGCATTGTTTAATCCATAAATATTCTCTAATAGTCGGACGAAAACCAAATTACAACTTTAGATTGGACAATTATTGTAAAAAACTAAGGAAATTTTTAGCGAAAGTTTATCATTTTGAAAGAATGTAATTATCTTTTGCACTTGTTTTTATTGTATGCCCTTGAATGAAAAACCTACTAAGCTAGTATTGTTTTTCGATATTTAGTTTGAAATCGATATAAAGTTTAATTTATCGACATTGGGCTTAAGTAGTGCGAAATAATAAGTAATAGAGGACTAAGGCAAGAATATCCTAGGATAGGCAGAAGATAATTATAACAGTAGCATTCACATCTCTTACTCAGGCTATGTTTTTCAAGTTTATCTAGACATTTGTATATAATCTTGCATAATTAGAATGTAGTTGGCTGTAATATATTCGCGAGAACTAAGGCTATAGACGTTGACTACCATCTCTGCCAAACTCACTCTAGTTGGCTCATAAACCACGAAAGACATTTTTCAATAGGAATTCCAAAAAAGGATATTTTCAAAATCTAAGAGGATACAGAACCTTTCGAACCCACCCCCCCTCCAGTTAAGACATCCAGAACTAACCATTTAGACTTTAACTCCCATCTCCACCACCTTCCCTGCTTCAACTTTTAAGTGCTATAGCCCAGACAGCGCTGTGCTATTGAAGCAGCAAGATTTGCATGCACAGTTTCCCTGATATATGAGTTACTGCAACGTTGGCTCAGACAACAATTACACTGGATTAGAAGTTTATGATTATGATGAAATATATTTCGGATGAGTCTCTGATTATTATGAGAGATAAGTTTCAACTGAGTGACTCTTGGAAGATTTCCTTTTTCTGACTATCTTTACTTTTACCTTAAGTCGATAATTCATTTTTCAGATGCCTGAAGTACGATGGAATTATCCGAAGAATAATGGTCGTTGTGACGGGTCCGTCTTTTTGTCGTCCCATGGAGGTAAGCAGCCAAGACACTTCAATGTAAGTTTTTGGATATTTCATATTGAACCTCTGTCTTTGAAGTACAGGTATATTGCCAGCTGGAGAGGGGGTGATGTCTGATAAATCCGTAGTTGTTGGTTAAAATGCCTAAATTTGAGCAGAGGGAAAGAAACAAAAATAAAATTTGTTTATAGTTCTATTAGATTTTAATTTAATTTATTAAATTATTTTATTGTTATAAGTCTATATTTATTTTTAAATTTTAATCAATTTTCAAATATTTTTTAACTACTTTCATATGATGAGTTGAATTTGCGCATTCAAGTCATCACTAGAATAATTGTGTTTACTAAATAGGATGAATAGTGATGATTTATTACTTACAATATTAAAAAACGGAAAAAAGGATAAAATAAAGAAACAACCCTTAAACTATAAAGAAATCCCTTAATATGGGCGAGGTAAAAGATCCCTACTGTTCTATCAAGAGCTCGAAAATCCAATTAAATTAAATTTATTTTTTATCCAAAAGTCAGTTGCTTTTCTGATATAGCAAGGTATACAGCCCAACATAATGGTTTTTTCAATTCTATTTCAACTGTTACTTGTATTAATTATTTTATTCTATATGTGTTTTACAAGGTCATTGTCAGGATTTAAACAGAAATGTATATCAGAAAATAGTTTTTTGCTTCGTTGAACTATTTATTTTTGCGTACTGATTATCATACATAATATTTAAATATTGTGATATTGTTAGGTATGTATAATGTATATATATATATATATATATATATATATATATATATATATATATATATATTTATGCTAATTACTTCTTTGTAGCATTTACTTTTATATTTTCGTATTATAGATATCTTAAACTGCCCTTTTTAAACTGCCTTGTTTGTGCGTTCAATATATTTCTTCTTTTTGTCTGTAGTTTTTTGTTGTTTTTTTTTTTGCAAGAACAGTGAAGGAGGCTTGTTTTTTTTTCGAGATTTGGGTTATTTTTGCACAAACAAGGAAGGAGGCTCGGTGTTTTCAGGACTTAATTCTCCGCTTTTGTAAGATTTACTGTTGGTCTTACAGTTAATCGTTTAAAGTCAACAATTTAACGATAAATTTCCTTCAGAATGATTCTTAAACAACAAAGAGAGATAAAACTCCGCAAAAAAAAACTCAAACGAGACTACGGCCAGTAGAGGGTGAAGACTAAAACAAGGCGGATATTTCGCCTGTATCCATACTAGGCGTCCTCAGCACAAGATACAAAGAAAAAACACAGTTTTAGGCTCTCCCCTTGTTTCTGGGACAGATTCATGGATGATGTAGTCTGCATTTGGAAACACGGTTTAGAGCCCTTAGACCTTTTCCATAAACATTTAAATAGTTTTGACAAAAATGTAAAACTTATAGTGGAGTTTGAAGAAAATGACAACTACCTTTTCTTGACATCCTATTGATTAAAAGTCATTTCCATTTACTTTTTTTAGTATATAGAAAGCTTACACACAGTGATAGGTATTTGAACTTTCACTCATGCCACCCTATTTCAGTGAAACGAGGGGTTGTGATTGCACTGGTGGATAGAGCTTTCAGAATTAGTTCCCAGGAGTTTTTAGATTCTGAATTGTTATATTTGAGGGATGTTTTATTTTGTAATAGTTACCCGATGAAATTCATTGATAAAATAATAAAAAATAGACGCATTAAACACAAACAATAGGGTTATTGGGGTTTCGCAGTGTACAGAATTAAACATACCGAAAAGGTTCATTTCTTTGCCTTATGTACCTACTTTGGGGGAGATGCTTAAACGAAGTTTAGGTAAACATAACATTGATACTTGTTTCCAATCAGTGAGACCATTAGGTAGTTTTCTTAATTCTGGGAAGAATTTAACCCGGGGAGATTTAGTTAGTGTGGTGTATAAAATTCCTTGTTCTTGTGGAAAGTTTTATATTGGTAGAACTCACCAACAATTTACTGAAAAATTTATTGAGCATCGCAACTCAATAAAAAAAAAACCCTACAATTAAGAAAGCCTCCTGAAACTTTTATGTCGGCTCTAGCTGAACATACATTCTTTCATCCCGAACATTTTATACAATTTGATGAGGCTACAGCTATTTCTAATGATAGAGGCTTTTCTCAGTGGACGAGGGAGGCTATAGAAATTAAAAAACATATATTTGCTAATCTTTCAATAAATAGAGACACAGGGAATTTAAATATTGACCCAATTTATGATTGTCTTTTGAAAAATGAACCAATAATCAATAAGGGAATTAAAATTTTGCACAATCACCAGGGGACAAGATTACCTACTAGACCAAAAAGAGTTGCTTAATAATAATATAACTAATAATATAATAATAGTTAACAAAGTTTCAATTTTCATAATTTTTCCTCAGTTGCTTTGATGTTCTCATTGAAGTAACTCTAATAGCTTCTTTTCCCTCCGTGGATCAGTAGCGACAATTGTATTTATTATTATTGGTGGTGGTTTTATTTGTTTTTAGTTTAGTGCTTTTTTTTTGTTTTTTTTTTTTATCTTGTGCTGAGGACGCCTAGTTTGGATACAGGCGAAATATCCGCGTTGTTTTAGACTTTCCTCTCTACTGGCCGTAGTCTCGTTTGTGTTTTTTTTTCTTTTGTGGAGCTTTATCTCTCTTTGTTGTTTATTGTCATGTCTGGCCAGATCGGCTTAAGAACTTTCAGAATGATCATTCTCGGATTAGCCCTATTCCCCCTGTAATGTCGGTTAACACTATGGACGTCCTGCATGGTGAACGTAATGGATGAAAAATTAAACTAATTTTGAGCCGAATTTGTTATTTTTCAAAGAATTTAATTATCTTATGCGCTTGTATATATTGTATACCCTTGAAAATAAACATACGAAGCTCGTACTTTCTTTCGATATTAAGTTCGGAATTTATATAAAGTTTAGTTTATCGCCATTGGGCTTATCTGGCGCATGAAACTAAGAAATAGTGGACTAAAGCAAGGATGTTTTAGGGTAGACAAAACATATACGTTGAACTAGCAATCCTGTCTCTTACTCAGGCAACGTTTCTTAAAAATTTATGCATACTTTTGTTTATAGTTTTGCATAAGTAGAATATAGATGGCTGTAATGTGCTCTCTTAAGTAAAGGCTGTAGACTTTGACGACCATCTCTGCTCAGCTTACCCTAAGAGGCTCGCAAAGCACAAAAGCCATTTTTGATTAAAATACCCCAAAAAGGATGTTTTCAAAATGTAGGAGGGTAGAGAACTTCCTGCCTTTCCCCAGTTTGCACCATGAAATTATACTATAAATAATACTATCATATTATATGTCATTTGTACATAATACTATTGTGTACACTATATTATGCTATAATACCTTGCTGGGTTAATAATCTCTGGGAATCACGCGTTTTCTTCTTTGAGGCAGCTTGGTATTACTTCATTCACTCGTGTCTGTCTTTAATTTCAGTCTATAAAAAACTTGTTTTTTTCTTTACGTTACTTTTGCAGGTAACGCTTGACAGTGTTGTAATTAAAGACGTATCCGGGCGGGGGGAGGGGGGTCTCCAGGTTTACCCCCGTTGAAATTTTATCTGACCAATTTTTGTTGTGTATTGTCAAGATTTTTTGTTCCCCTCCCCCGAAATTATGTCTGACCCGTAAAAAAGACATGCAACTGTATACAAGCAAATTTGATGTATTTTGTAGAGAAATTTGTCCCCCCCTCCCCCTCTCTCTGGAAAAATAGCTTTATAAACTGAAATCTGGGATAAGCCCTTGGTTGTAGGGTCTTTGGAATTGAACAAGAAATCTACAGTTTAGTTACCTTCTTTTTTCAACTGTGCTTTCTTAGCCTTAGGCAGAGATAGTAATTTTGGAATTTTTGGGTGGCCTTCGAGTTTAACTTCGTCCTATATTTTGTCTATATTGGCAACAAGCATCAGTAATTGCATAAATATGTCTACACATAGACTGTCTCTCGAAAACAGGTCGGTTTGTTTTTCCAGATAAAAGCTTAAGGTTCAAAATTGTTTATATGTTTGTTGTGTTTCTTTCTTGTTTGTACCCAATTTAAGTTTGTTCCGCTTTACCTAATTGTGTTTGATAGATCATAGTTTTTTTCCTGTATCTTTCTGTGCCTCTCTTTTTCTGTACCTCTCTTTCTTCATCCTTCTCTCTTCCTCTCCCTCTTTCTGCTAAACCTGGAAAATGCAGGACAATTAAAGTCATATATCAACAAAAAATTCAATCTTTTCAAAAAAGAAAAATTTAAATTATAAGCAGATAGAAAAAAGGGACGGTAATTGCGAAATGTTGCACACCTTCAGATGTTTTAAAATAAGCTACGCTTTTTAGTGGAGTAAAATTGAATTAGAGTTTTGGTTCGCCTAGTTGCTTATAGCATTTCTGTTGACAAATTCCTGGATAAGTATTTGTTGTTATCTATTTAAGATTTTTATCCCCTCCCCCCTGGAATTTTGTCCAACCCGTAAAAAAAAGAAAAAAAATGAATTTAAGCAATTTTTTTATGTATTTATTGAAAATTTACCCCCTCCTCCCCCCCCAAAAAAAGCTTCATAAACGAAAATCTAAGATACGCCTTTGGTTGTAGGGTCCTTGAAATTGAACAAGAAATCTACAGTTTTGATATCTTTATTTTCCGACTGTGCTTTCCTAGCCTTAGGCAAAGATAGCAATTTTGGAATTTTTCGGGTGACTTTCGATTCTATATTTTGTCTATATTAATAACAAGCATCACTAGTTTTGTAAATATTGTCGGTACATTCCTTATATTCCCCCTCCAAACTCCAAACCCTAGCTTTGCCCCTAATCTACCTCAAATTTTGCAGGTAGTCAAGTGTTGAAGTTTCATTTTTAAAAGGGATTAGAAACTTTTTAAGAAGCCATACTGAACTATTTTCAGTATTATTCAGCGATGGTATTAGATAACCATTACATGAAGTTTTTAATCAAAATAACATGTACTACTGATCTGGCCAACAGAGAGTTACAAACACTCCTGTACAATTACAGCCTCGTGGACATTGTTGAAGTCAAAAGTAAACTACACCCAACGACGAATATATGCAACAAGAACTCACTTATGGACGGCTTCAGGATAGGCTGATGTATGAAATTAACAATGGGATTGCCCATTGTGTGGTAATAATTTTTTTTTACTTAATAATTCTTGGCTTAATAGCATCTATATAATTTATTTTCCCCAGTACCTCGTCAGTTAGGGTATGGGTGTTCTTTTTCAACTTAAAATAATACGAATCTAGTAATGTCACAAATCTTTTCTAGGGGTAAAACGAAGACACAAGAGGAAATGTCATCTCCCCAGTATCATTTGTTAGTATAGAAAAGACAATATGGGTCTAGTTTTCAGTATCTCACTTTTTCTTGCCTGAGAAAGGCTTGACTGACGCTCCTCTAAAATACTTTATTTTTGTCTCAGATGTTCTTTAGGATTCCAAGTGTCAAGATTCTTCTGAATAGTTTAATTTCCATTTTGTACGCAAAATTACACAAAAGGTCAAGGAGGCACACTCGTGCCTCTATAAAGAGGCGACCCATGACAATGTTAAGCGATCTTTGGTTCCAGTGGTCGCAGAGGGATGGGGAGGGATGCATTTCATAGCCCGAGCTCCAACTAAGAAACCTGCAAAATTTCATCCCCCTCCAACTTTTCCTTCATGGGGAAAATCTGGCCGAAAGTTTCGACCCGTCAACCCCAGCCCCCCTTTAACGTTGTCCGATCGGGCTGAAATTCACAAGTTAAGGTCCCCTAGGGCCCAGGAGCTTATCCGCGAAATTTCAGCTCGATCCGATAACTCCTTCCCTGTTTTCCAGAAACCACGCATAGCCACTTAAAATTCATGTTCTTTGTTTTTCTAGACGCCTACAGGTCACATCCGACATCGGATATGGGTGTACGAAGACTCATTCGATGCGGAATTCTCCGAGTAATTTTCCTGGAAAGTTTCGTAGGAAAATCTTAACCCCCCGAAAGTTTCGACCCCCCAACCCCACCCCTCCTTTTAACGTTGTCCGATCGGGCTGAAATTCACAAGTTAAGGTCCCCTACGGCCCAGGAGCTTATCCGCGAAATTTCAGATCCGATCCGATAACTCCTTCCCTGTTTTCCAGAAACCACGCATTAGCTACTTAATTAACGATTTTCTCTCCATAAGAGCCCATGTTAATTTGAAATTTTTAAAAGTTATTGAGAAGTTATATTTACACACATGCAAGTTATTAGCTCAGTCGGTGGAGCGTGGGACTTTTAATCCTCGGGTCAAGGGTTCAAGTCCCTTACGGGCGGTTTTTTTTCACAACATCAAAAAAATTTTGATAACACCTGGACAGTTTATCATTTGAGAGATAACAGAATATTAGCTTCTTATGAGCAAAAGAAACATTTCGGTCATTCTATCTATTTTTTTTTCTATTTTATACAATGATTTAAAAGCGGGGGGGGGGGGGTTCCTCTCCTAGTTCCTGTACGAGGAGTACAGTAATTATTAAATTACATCCACCATGGATTGTAGAAAAACGTACAGAATTAATATGAAAAAAAATTAAACCTGTACAAAAGAGTCTTTAAAAGCGGGGGGTTTGCCTCTCCTAATAGTCTTCTTATAGTCCTAATAAGCCTGTTCGAACTGTTAGCCTGGTACGAACGCGAGAGAAAAGGCACAGACGAAAAACTACTGCTCAGAGATGGATCCTTTCATTTGCGCAGACGAAAGGAAAAACCCTACGTAATCCAGCACAGGCGCGTGAATCCAGTGGAATCGGACGAAAAACGCGAGGAATACTATGGCATGCTTCTGAAGCTTTTTAAACCGTGGCGTAAAGCGGAGGACATCTGTTTCGATGGGAAATCCAACCATGAAACTTATTGCATCGAGAGCGATAACTATCCCACCATGGTCGAGTATCATGAGCGCTCTTTAGCAAAAGTACGAGAAGAAGAAGAGTTTGAACGCAAAGTACGAGAACGTGCAAAAGAACTCGAAGAGAAAGAGAAAGAAGCAGCACTCGAAGAGAACATGGACGACCCACAGAATGCAATTCAAGGCGCCGCCATAGATAGAGCAGCAGACGCAATGGAAGACCTTGTGAATGCAAATCGACGACTGCTCGACGCCAACACAAAAGAACAAGTGGCAAAAGAATATTTGTCTCTGAATGTTGACCAGAAACGTGTTGTTGACAAAGTGACGAACGCAGTCAAATCACCCAACAAGACAGCACCACTCCGTATGATTGTCTCAGGATTCGGAGGTGCAGGCAAGTCAGTTGTGATAAAAGTGATTCGAAACATCCTCTGTCATCATTTCAGCAAAGACAAATGTCCCGTCATCGTTATGGCACCCACAGGACTTGCAGCATATAGCATCAAAGGAGAAACAATACACAGATGCTTCAGTTTGCCCGTCGATCAAGCAGGAACCTCCAAATACTCTGAACTCTACACTGAGCAACTGCTGACACTCAGGGCAATCCTACAGAAAACACATCTCTTCATCATTGACGAAATAAGCATGGTCTCCGCGCTCGCATTCATGTACATCCATCTGCGACTCACAGAAGTCATGAGCATCAACGCTGTCATGGGAAACGCAAATATGCTAGTCTTTGGCGACTTTCTACAACTCAGACCTGTCTCCGCAAACCCACCGTTCAAGCAACTCACACGGCTGGAAATCAAAAATTGGATCGGCTCAATGGGAACATTTGATCTCTGGAGTCACTTTGAATATGACGAGCTCACTATTAACATGCGTCAGAAAACGGACACAGACTATGCCGACCTTCTCGCAAATATTCGCGTAGGAATTTGCACAGACAACAATCACGAACAGCTACAGCGGCGAAAAATCGAATCTAATCGCAGAGCAACAAACGAGGAGATTGCCGACAAGTATATCGAACTAGTGGCGCTTGGGAAAACACCAGTCATTCTCATGCCAAGAAACGTAGACTGCAGATCGGTAAACGAAACGCTACTTGCGAAAACGTCAGACAACATTTCCACCTTCACTGCCATCGATAGACTCTCCACCGTCCTCCGTGACAAGCGAATTGAAGCTGAGGCTGCAGAAAACGTAAAGAGCTTTGAAAACGACAGCAAACGAACCGCCGGGTCAATTTCTCACCTCAAACTGGCACTCGGCGCTCGCGTCATGCTACAGCGAAACGTTAACGTAGAAGAAGGTCTCGTCAATGGTTCCATGGGCTATGTTAAAGGATTCAAGATGACAGCGGCAAATATAGCAGTCGGCATACAAGTACAGTTCGACGGACAAGATAAAATCGTGGAAATCGAGCGTGAAACAGTGAAATTCGAGGCTCTCAAAGAGGTGTACTACACACGTAGACAGTTTCCTCTGACGCTGGCCTACGCCATCACCATCCATAAATCCCAAGGACTGAGTCTACAGACTGCACTAGTTGACGCAGGTGATCGCTGTTTCGGACCAGGTATGATCTATGTAGCTCTCTCTCGTGTCACCATGAGCGAAGGTCTACACCTCATCGATCTTGACAGAAGGAAAATTTGTGCAGACACAGAAGCTCTAGTCGAGTACAATAGACTGCGACAAAAGTATCGTCCAGATCTGCCCCAGTTCGCAATACCAGAACCCTTCAAAGTTCCCACAGTTCCAGTGGCGAAACAGCAACCAGTTAAACGAAAACCGAGTAGCAGCACCAGCATAGACGTACCGCCAAAGAAATCCAAACCTGATGCAGCCAAAGATAAGCCCAAGACTAACCCAACTCCCGCACGGAAAGTGAAACCCACTACAAGTGAGGCGAAGAAAAAAGCGCCCACCAAGAGATTGAACGCGGAAGCAGTTGAAACCTCGTTTCCCACAAAGAAAACGCAGCACGACACAGCTGTCAAACAAAACTATCGCAGTGGCATTGGCCCGGGTAGAAAAGGCCTGAAAAATACAGACGGCTCAGCGTGCTATGCGAACGCAACGATGCAAAGCCTTTTTGCCATGCACTACAAGCTGTTCGAAGTACTTTCAGTTATGCACGGACCTTTCGCCGAAGAACTCAAACGATTGGCACTCAGTTCGCTCGGAAAGAATGAAACTATGGACACTGTGCGTAGCCTCCTGCCGCCACAGCACAACTACACAGGCAGAGATCAGCAATCGCTATGCGAATTCTGGTTCCACCTATTTGAACAACTCGACGCAGAACATCAAGCCAATGACATGAGCCCCCTTCGCTCCCTGTACCAGTTCAAGATTCATAGATTTTCTGTCTGCAGCACGTGCCACTGGTCCAAAACCGCATTGCACCCAGAAGGTACTCCAGACTGTCCATTTCCGATTCCAGGTGTTCTAAATCCCAACGAGCCTGCGATCAACGAAATTATCGACAACAACGACATTTCTTTCAGTTCGGTTCTAATCCCAGAGCAGCCCGGCGAAACATGTCCCAACGGTCACGTCACCAAACTGAGAACAGTCTTCACTCAAGCTCCTGAGTACTTGGCCCTCAATCTAGACAGACGAACACTCTGCCACAAGATTACGCGACGCGTCATTGACTTCGACCCGGAGCAAATTCTTTTACATAGAACAGATGACGCTGACCTCAGACACGGCAACATCTACAACCTCGGCACAATGTCATCAATACGATACCGTGCAATTGCTGTTGTCATTCACTCAGGGTCCAGCTTTGGAAACCAGGGCCACTACTATGTATACCGCAGAACACTGGAAGGTGCATGGTGCAAATGTAACGACTCTGAAGTAAGAGTTGCCAAAAACGCGTCAGAAATAGACTTTTCAGGTATGACATTCATGATACTTCAGAAACTGTGAATCAGCCATTAACAGTACTTTAATTCTCGTTTCAGATTCCAGTTGCCATCAAATGTCACAAAACGTAAACAATCTGTTTCTCTAGAAACAACTGTCCACATCTGTTTTTTTAAAAACACCAAAACCGTCAGTGATCTGCCGCGGTTAGGCAGTGAGACTACCTTTTCTTCCCCGTAATCTGTTGTCTGTCATCGGTCAGAGCTTGCAAGCTTAAGAATCATAGTCAACCATGACACAGCACAGCAGTACCAAAAAAAAACCAAACACACAACAGATTACAAACAGTGACGCCTCATCGTGGCGGGGAAGTGGCAAAGGTTAGCATTTACGTTAAATGTCATCGTACATGAATACGATTATCATTTCAACCCGTGTATGAATACACGACTTTAAAATGCACTTGCAATATAAGTTTTTGATTGAATTTATGCAAGAAAATCTGATGATATTAAAAACAATATAGCTGAGGAGAGAATGCAAAATCCATATAAAAATCAACCCGTGTGTAGCAGTTTAATTTTGAAATAGAATATAACAATTCGAAATTTTAGCAGATCTCGACAACGATGAAATAATCGATGAAAGTGCCGAAGTTTCATCTGTTCCTAATTTGACTATTGTGCAAAGTTCTGAATAAGTTGTTGTGAAACCTTTTATACAAAAACGACCTCAGCCATTCACTCGTCTTCAACGCCCAAGTTTGCCAAGAAGAATCAATGACTCACCTCTTCGTCAAAGACAGCACCAACCCACTCCAGATCCACTCCTAAGTGAAAGTAATTCTGACTATTATGATGAAAGTGATGATGAAGTTGTTGACAATTTTAAAGAAAATAAGTTAGAAAAAGTCAAGATTGTGAATGGACGTGTAAGATGCTTCGATGTGGGCAATTTCCCCCATTCTGGTAGCTGTAAAAAATTTATAAATTGTGCACGAGTTGACTGGAGCTGTAAGATACATGTCCAAAAGAACTGACTTTTGACCCTGTTGGGGACTTTGCAACTGGGGCAATCCTCAGCGATGTCCGAAATAAGTGTGATATAAATGTGCTTTAAGTATATATTTTATAGCCTTTAAGTGCTCATTGCCAATTTTTAGGTGAATTTTCAAATGTTTTGAAGAAGTTTAAGTTTTTCTCGATTTAATGAAACGTGGATATTTACTTATTTTATATAAATAGTTGCTAAATAAGATAAATAATATATAATTTACTATAATTACCTAAAGATGTTTCCTATATGAGAAGGCATTTTTAGAATAAATTCTTTATTATAGGCTTTTGGACGTAGCGATCAAAATAAAAGTGTATAATTTTGTTAACACCTGGACTGCTTATCATTTGAGAGATAACAGAATATTAGCTTCTTATGAGCAAAAGAAACATTTCGGTCATTCTATCTATTTTTTTTTTCTATTTTATACAATGATTTAACAGCGGGGGGGTTGGGGGGCGGCAGCCACCCAACTTCCTCTCCTAATTCCTCTACGAGGAGTACAGGAATTATTAAATTACATCCACCATGGATTGTAGAAAAACGTACAGAAATAATATGAAAAAAACTTCGTTTTCTTAAAGAGTTAAAGAGGCTGCGTCCCAAAGTCGAACCTTAAAACGTACAGGAATTAGAAGAGGCAGTTGGGGGGCTGCCGCCCACCAAACCCCCCGCTTTTAAAGACTCTTTTGTACAGGTTTTTTGTTTTTTTGCTAACCCCCCGCTCTTGGCTTCGGAAAGGCCCTCTTTTAATTAAAAAATAATTGAAATGAATGAATAATGGAATAACTTCGAAAAATGTTAAACACAAGAGGACAGGAGAACCATTGCGCCGAAACTAGTAATTAGTAACAATGAAGTCCCCCCCACAAAAAAAACCTGTCCAAAAGAGTCTTTAAAAGCGGGGGGTTTGGGGGGCGGCAGCCCCCCAACTGCCTCTTCTAATTCCTGTACGTTTTAAGGTTCGACTTTGGGACGCAGCCTCTTTAACTCTTTAAGAAAACGAAGTTTTTTTCATATTATCATGTAAAGCACCGACCACAAAAGGTCAATTCTACCGTAATAATTCAGCATGCAAAGCGCTTTGGGTTGTTTTTTTTAACCTCGTAGTCCTCCGTTACTCCTCATACGTGATCTAGCATGGACTACAAATATCTTGACCCTAAAAAATTATTCCAAAGCTGAGGCCTTATGGCCGTATTTCCAGTACAAAATCAAAGAGAATAAAAATTTACACAGAGGCAGACCTCGAACGAGAACGAAAAATGGATCTTGAAGCAGATCTTGAAACATGTGATCTAGATCGTGAGCGGGAACGGGATCTAGAGACAGAGTGGGACTTGGCTCTGTATGTGGAAGATCTTGAGTAAATGCACCTTCCATAATGTCATAAAGTGCCTTAAAAATGTCAAATATTGTAAAAATATCATTATTTTCCATCCTGATTATTGTTCAGCTTTTTTTCATCGTTTCAACTTGTCACAAAGCTTTTTTTTTCGTTATTGCTTTTAGGACATGTTAGGTAATGCTGGTTATACTTTTCTAAACTTTGGCATTGTGCCACTTCTCAAAAAGGCGTTCTTTCGTTACTCTACCAGTTATGTCTTATATGACCTTTTTTGGCACCAAAATAAATGATTCATCAATCTTTTATTGGAAAACAACAAAGCTGCAACACCACCATTTTATCAAAGAATTTTTTGGCACAAAGCTTTTTATTCTATTAATATGTTGATCTTATTACCGAAAAACTAAATTAACAGTTTTTTATTAGTTAATCATCAATATTTTATTAGTTTTCAGGTTCTGTAAACACAGATGCATTAACTTTTTAATAAACTACCGACGTCAGCCCTGTACGTCGGATAGTTAGTGATAGTGCTGTGACTTAAAATAAATCTTTATCTGTCTTCATTGACACCAGTTCTCTTTTCTTTACTTAGAAACAGAATGCTCCTACTAAAGCAAAATTAGTCTAGGTCTATAGATACATTTTATTCCAGAGGCTAAAAATACAGTTCCAGAACATTTTAGGTACTTGCATGATACAGCAACAACACTTTGTTTTAGATCTGTTTAAAATAAAACCAGTTTTTTGTGTGAATTTTGGGAGAATCAGCTTAGCCTGAATGAGATAAACTACTATCCAGATATTTTTCAATTAAATATTTAATATGTAGAGTTAGTTAGGTTAGGTATTTAATATAATGTGTTCTGGGTGGCCTGCTTTTCACAATTCTCTTGTAGTTTCTGTAATTTCGTAAATAAAGTATTATATTTTGATCATATTGTGTTATTCACTTCTTGAGTTGGTCACTCAGGCTACTAAGTTTGATTGCTATATCATACAAGTACCAAATTTTTCTTCAGTAAAGCCAATTAGAAGCACTTTAGAACCAAGAAAATTGACTGACCAAAATTTCAGCCATGAGTATAGCGAGTTCTTTGCCTGTTCTGGGGACTATGACCTTCTAGTACGTGAACATTGAGATTGAATTTATGACCTAACCTCTTATAGGGGCTGTATTTCATGGAAGTTGATATACATGAGGGTTGAGGCATAATAATGTATCTTCTGTTTTTATTCTAATCACAATCTTTTAGATTGGCTCTGCTGTTACAAAATTTTGATGAAGGCTCAAAAAATAATTTTTCAAATTTCAGGGGGGGGGGGTGAATTTTTCTTCCAGATATCAATGAAAATACCAATTGGAACTTTCTCTAATTGTCAGATGAAGACAAAATTATAACTAGGAACACAGTGGTAACAAGATGAAAAATTAAACAAATTTTGAGTCAAATTTATGAATTTATTGTTTGTCAAGGAATTTATGCACTTTTTTTTATTGTATGTCCTTGAAAATAAACCTACTAAGCTAGTATAATTTTTCGATATTTATATCAGAATTGATATGAAGTTTGATCCACTGAAGTTGGGTCTAAATAGTACATACTAAGTAATAGAGCACTAAAACAAGAATGTTCTTGGGTAGAACATATACATAACAATAGCATTCATGTCTCTTAGTCAGGCTAGATTTTTTTAAAGCATATCTATATGTATGTATATAATCATGCATAAATAGGATGTAGATGGCCGTAATGTATTCTCAGGAACTAAGTCTGTAGACTTTGATGAGTTTTTCTGCTCAGCTTATTCTTGGAGGCTGATGAAGCAAAATACACATTTTTCAAAGGGATTGCCCAAATAAGGGTAATGTTTCAAAATCTAGATGGCACAGGCCTTCCTACCCTAATTGCCTCCCCCCTACTGCTTAACATCACTTGAACTAAGCATGTAGACTTTAACTACCGCCTCTGCCGTCTCGTCCTTGGATTAAAAGTGTATGTTTATGATGAATTATGTTTCAGATGAGTCTCTGATTATTATGAGAGATAATTTTCATCTGAGTGACTATGGAAATATTTTTTTTTCTGACTATGTTTACATTTCCTTTAAGTCAAAAATTGATCTTTCAGATATGTGAAGTACAACACCAAGAATTCTCTGAAGATGAATAGTTGTGAATGGTTTTGTGTTTCTCTCAACTCTGATGAAGGTTCCCACCTAACATACTTTGATGTAAGTTCTTGGATGTTTCTTAAACTTGTATTCCTGTCTTTGAAGCACAGATATATTGGAAGTTTAGAAAGGGGTCATTTTCGATGTATCAGGTTTCTACTAAAAATGAATCCTTGTGCATCTGATCCTAGGTGCAACTAAAACCTTGTTTAACTGAATCCCATTCAACTGAACCCTCAGGCAGCCCAACCCTTGTTTAACTTAAACATTGTGCCACTGAATCCCATGCAGCTCATCCCACTCAACTGAACCATCATATAGTTCACTGCTTGTGCATTTGAGCCCTTGTTCAAACTTGCTGTTAATTCTGATACAGGAATGATAGCTATTGTTTAAATTCATCTTAATAGTAACAGTTTATTATGGAAACAAGTTTATGGGAATTTTAAAAAAGAGCTGGAAATGCTATAAGTCTCCTTTTTCTATTTTATTTCTCCAGTACTAGTAGGGCCCTAGAATATCATAGAGAGCTGTTCAATGTCATTTGAAAGCTAATATTTATATTTACGCGCTTTTCGTAGTTCTGTCATGACAATACCATCATAAAATGCCTTATGGCACCATAATATAATTTTAAAGTCTTTTTAGAGTATAAAGGCTTTGAAACATAAAAGATTTACCACTGAAATATCCATGATCGAAAAGTCGAAAACCCTTAAACTGGTGTTTAAAATCCTCTCTTGAAGACTCTCCTTCTCAGTCAACTTTGGAGTGAGCCAATTTCTACCAAGAAAACCAAGGCTATAGCTTTTCACATGAAAAAGTCCCTTCAGCCCCCTATTATTTGGCTGGACAGTATGCAAATCATGTGTGATACCTCGCAAAAGCTTTTGGGAGTTATATTAGACCTTAACTTGACCTGAAAAAATAAAATAGAACTGGTAAAACAACCTTGTTTAAAGAAACTTTTCATCATGAAACAACTAGCAGGCACAAAATGGGCCAGCCCTCCAATTGTGATGCTGGACTTCTACAAGAGGTTTATACTTTCCTAGATGGAATACGCTCTAGAAGTATTTGGAGGCCGCTGCAAGACAAGTCTGGCAAAGCTGAAAACTATTCACAACATGGCAATAAAGTTGGTAATGGGTCTCCCAAATCATAGACCAAGTTATAAACTTAGAGTTCATTCTGGAATCCCTACAATCAAACAGTTCGTGGTAACGAACTGTAGTAAGGAGCAACCCGGCTCAATAATAACTGAATCTCTGAAAAACTGAATTTTGATACCAATAGTTACATCAAGAATCACATTTTAATGCTGATTTTGAATATATCAAGACTTCATCAAGTTTAGTCTTACCCATGGTTTTTTAAAGCATATCTATACGTATGTATATAATCTTGCATAAGTAGAACGTAGCTGGCTGTAATGCATTCTCAGGAACTAAGCCTGTAGACTTTGAGGAGTTTTTCTGCTCAGCTTATTCTAAGACGCTGACAAAGCAAAATATGGTTGCAAACTACGCCTCTTTTAAACTTTATTATTTCAACTCGGGCAGAATATCGGGCTAAATTCTTTGTGTACTTATTATTCCAACTCGAGTTTACTTTATTATTTCAATTTTTCTAAGGGACATTCTTTCAAAGGGACATGAAAAAAATTATTTTGGATTGTTTTTTTTTTTAATTAATAATACTAAGTTACCTAAATTAAGTTATCTAACTGGCATCATTAGATTCAGTTTTCAGTGAGCGAAGTACTGAAGTTCTCAACCCATCAAAACCCGAATATATATAGATACGAGTCCGTATTATTTATTTTTTTTTTTTTTTTTTTTTTTTTTTTTTTTTTTTTTTTTTTTTTTGTAACAACACACGTTTCAAAATGATGAATTGAAATGATCCATCAAATTTTTTTCTTCTAAAAACGTGTTTCATATTTAGATACTAACTGAAAACGAAGGTTTTTTTCCAAATATTAGATCTGATATAAGAATTTCAAGGTTAATAGTAACTTAGATATGCTCCAACGTTGTTGCCAGTTCCAAGAAAAGAACCAGCCAAGATGCTTTAACGTCAGGATATATCTTGTCATATTTCTATCTACAATTATGTCGCCAGTTTAGAGCAATTGACTCTTTAGAATCAATTGTTGCAATTTTAGTCTCATTTCTTCCTTCTTTACTTTATATTCTTCTTTTTCTTCTGGGAACCAGCGCTTGAAAGCCAAACAGTCTCCTTTCAGCTTAAAAGAAAACTCAGCTTGGATCCTTTGCTTATTTCTCTTCTTTCGAACAGTAATTCAATTGAACAAATTAAATCAGGCGTAAGGTCAGGGCAACCATATCAAATCATAATGTTATTCCTTACTACGTTAAAAATCTCTGGCAATTATGCATTTTATTCTTTGAGGCAGTTTGGTACTACCTGATTCACTCGTGTCTACATTTAATTTTGGTCTATAAAAACTTTTTTTCTACTTTAGTACAATGTTGTACTCAAAACCGTATCCGGGGGGGGGGGTTACCTTCTTTTTCCAACTGTGCATTCTTAGCCTAGATTAAATTAGTGATTTTGAAATTTTTCGGGTTACCTTCAAGTTTTAACTTCTTGTCCTATATTTTGTCTATATCATGACAACAAGCATCAATATATACATATATTGTTTCTCGAAAATAGGTCGGTTTATTTTAGCAGATAAGAGCTTGAGGCTCAAAATTGTTTATATAATTTGAACCGCTCCAACTAATTCTGTTGGGTAGATTGTGATCTTATTCACATTTTTTCTCTGTATCTCTCTCTCTCTCTCTCTCTCTCTCTTTCTCTCTCTCTCTCTCTCTTTCTCTCTTTCTCCCTCTCTCAGGGGTCTGTACTAGATTAGAAAGAAACGATTCTTGTATTTATTTCCTAAGTCCTTGGACGGTGCAAAAGTGAGCCAAATCGAAGCTATGGTTAGTCCTCTTTTAAGTTGTCATAGAAAGTAACTATTGCTGGTTTATTATCCTTTCCATTTAGCCAAGTAATTTATTTAGGCTAAAAAGTAAAGTGGAAACAATACTCAAGAAATGTGAACAAATACTAGAACAAATCCATGGAGATTGATAGCTCATGTATCAATGCTATCAAGAATCCAAGAATATTACTGATATTCTTTTCTAGAAAATTTATTTTCAAGGAATGTTTATTATATGCTCCAATTTATTTTCAAATATCCAAATTAATAATAGCAAGTTTCATAGCTATTGTCTCTCCATATATGGAGTCAATCTTTCGGCTTTTACTAAAGATTAACGTTGGGAGGGTAATGGGTCTTTAATACATTTCTGAAGTAGAAAGGCAGACTAACCCCAAGTTTTTGCTTGATGCAATACAGAGCCATTTCTTAGCTACCCATGAGACCCTCCATTTCATGGGAGTACCATTTGTTCATCTAGACACAGTATTTCACATTAAATTTCCAGAAAAATCAGGGATTTCTTGGTCTGTTAATTTCATTTATTTGTCATCATTTGCAACCAAATAATTAAAATTTTCTTTTGTGCAAATCCTCTTGGCGCAATTGGCTAGCGCACTTAAATGAAATTGGACGGGACAACTTTCAAGTAGAAGTCATTCTTGCCTTTCCAGGGCCACTTTTTAGTCGTTTTTTTTTTTTTTCAAGAAACTGCAGAAATTTAAACCTACATCCCTCCAGTTGTAGCTTAATATCCTCAAATTTGAGTGAAGGTAAAGAAACAAAAGTACGAAATGCTGTTAATTGTTCTGTCAAATTTTTCTGTTTTATTTTTATTTATTTGAATTTTTCATTGTTATAATCTATGGTAGTTGTAAAATTGAATTATTTTTAAGCTATTTTTACTATTTTGATTTGTTAAGTTGAATTTGCGCATTCAGGGCATCGCCAGAATAATTATCTTTACAACTTAAGATAAATTGGGATGATATACAAATAAAATATTAAAGAACGGAAAAAAACATATAAGTAAATGAGATCCTTTGAAGTGCAACTACTTTGTGTTTAATTAAATTTATTTTTTTAATCCGAAACTTCAATGCTTCTTTGATGTAACAAGGTATACACCCCACCATAAAGGTCTGTTTGTTTCTATTTCAACTATAATTATTGTTAACCATTTTTATTCTATTTGTGATTTACAGTCAATGTCGGAGATTTAAACGCTACAAAAATGTATATCAGAAAATACATTTAGGAATAACATTAAATTTTTGAATAATTTATTTGGTTCTTCTTTTTTTTTCTTCTTTATTTAAGTACATATTTTCGCTTGTCATATGTAACAACAATGCTCCGTGTGAAGGGAAAACGAGAATCAAGAGACAGTGAAACGACCATCTTACCTGCATTCTAGGAGCCTAGCGTAAAATATGGTATTTCACACCTGAAGAAATTTACTAAGAACTACGTGGACAAGGATAGTCTTTCTCATTAGCTCCAACCACAGCTTAGATATACAATACAGTCATGAAAACTCGATTTATTTTTGGGACACAGTGCGCGGTAGCGATGCTAGCGGCTGGAGACAGGAAACTGGCAGTCTGAATCTAAAAGATCGGAGCAATTGGACAAACAAAACAAAATTGTGTTCCCGCCTATGATGTTGTAGTGCGATCTAGGAGGCGCCAAGTTCAGAGCTCTGTACCAAAAGCTTCTCGTGGGCAAGATAGGAGTTTCATAACTGTATTGTATATCTAAGCTGTGGCTTCAACGTTGTTGCCAGTTGCAAGAAAAGAACCAGCTAAAATCTCTTTCTAACCGTAATTGAATTGAACAAACTTAATGAGGTTTTAAGGTCAGTGCAACCATATCAAATTATACTATTATACCTTACTACGTTAATAATCTGGAAAATATTCTTTTTATTGTTTGAGGCACCTTGTACTACATGATTCACTTCTATCTTGCCTGGATTAGAAGTGTGTTTATGATGAAATATGTATCGGATGAGTCTCTGAATATTATGAGAGATAAGTTTCAGCTGAGTGATTCTAGGAAAGATTTTCTTTTTCTGACTATCTTTACTTTTACCTTAAGTCGATAATTCATTGTTTCAGATACCTGAAGCACGATACCGGGAATTATCCGAAGAAGGATAGTCGTCCTGACTGATTCCGTGTTTTGTCGACTCCGAAGAAGAATACCAGCTAATAGACTTTTCACGAGTTTATGGATATTTTATTGTGACGATGTCTGTGAAGTACATGTATATTGGCAGTTTAGAGAGAGGTACGGGGGGGGGGGGGGGTTGCCCACTAAGTCAGTTGTTGTATGTGAAAATGGTTAAATTTAAGCGATGGAAAAGAAACAAAATAAAAAATACTGTTTACAGTTACAATATCTGATTATTTCATTATTATAAATCAAACTTTATTTTTAACATTTAATTCAATTTTAAATACTTTTATTAATTTGATCTAGTTAGTCGAATGCTTGCGTTAAAGGTATCACTAGAATAATCGGTTTTCCGAAATAGTATAAATTGTGAGGATATACAACTTCTATTAAAATAAAATGCAATAGTCCTAAAAATAAAAAAAATATTTAAGTGGATAATTTTAAGGGGGCTTAAAATTTCTATCGCAACAAGAGAAAAAAAACGGAAACAAAATTAAATATATTTTCAAATCCAAGAGTCTTGAATCAGTCGAATGTACCTGATAGTATTTTCTCTCGAAAATAAAGGCTGTAAGTTTCAACTGCAATCTCTAAGGTTGTTTAATTAGGAGGCTCATAGTACTTGCCTGAGCTAAAAGTATATTTTCGTGATGAGCGTTATTTTTGGAAAAGTTTCATCTTATTATTATGAGAGGTAATATGAGAGGTATTTACTGAGTGGTCTTGAAAAGTTTTTTTGTTTCTTTTTCCTGGGCCATTTTCTCAGCTACCATAGCTTAAAATATGTTATTTCGCCCTGAAGAAATTTACTAAGAATTACGTGAACAAGAATAGTCTTTCTTATTAGCTCCAACGTTGTTGCCAGTTCCAAGAAAAGAACCAGCTAAGATGCTTTAACTCAGTATATTTTTTGTTATGTCTCTATCTACAATTCTATTGTCAGTTTAGAGTGGTTGGCTTTGAAGAATCTATTGTTGCAATTTTAGCCTCATTTCTTCATTCTTTGCTTTCTATTCTTCTTTTCCTTCTGAGAACCAGCACTTGGAAGCCAAACAGTCTCTTTTTAGCTTAAAAGAAAATTAATCGTCGATCCTTTGCTTATTTCTCTTCTTTTTTCTCTTTCGAACCGTAATTGAATTGAACAAACTTAATCAGGTTTTAACGTCAGTGCAACCATATCAAATTATACTATTACACTTTACTACGTTAATAATCGGGAAAATAGGCTTTTTATTGTTTGAGGCACCTTGGTACTACATGATTCACTCGTGTCTACATTTAATTTTAGTCTAAAAAAACTTGTTTTCTTCTTGAGTAGAATGTTGTACTCAAAGCCGTATCCGGGGTGGAGGGGTGCCTTGCTTTTCCAATTGTGCTTTCTTAGCGTTAGGCAGAGATAGTAATTTTGAATTTTTTCGGGTTACCTTCGAGGTTTAACTTTTTGTGTTATATTTTATCTGTATTGACAACAAAGATCAATAATTGTGCAGATATTTATATACATATACTGTTTCTCGAAAATAGGTCGGTTTATTTTTGCAGAAAATGTGATTTACTAAATGTTTTACAGAGAAATTGCCTATGGATTGTTCTGGATACTTGGCTGACTGACTGTATTTCAAACAGTCTGCTGTATGAAAAGTGTGCTTCAATCTTACAGATTGCTAATGATTATTTTTTTTTTTTTTTTGCCAACCATCTAGGGCTAACAGAAAGCAGGTCATCCTTATCAGGGGTGGGAGGATGTCATAAAGAAAGATTTAAAGGAAATTGCAACTTTCTGGGCGGGTGTAAAGAGGGAGGTTTTGAATAGATTTGGAATGGAGGAGGAGCGCATAGCTGTGTTGGCCTCAGGTAGCTTGGTGCTGTGGTGAATTGTTAGTAATAGTAGAAGACTTTAGCTGATGACTTCAAGTTTGCTGTCAACAAGAGTTGATCTGATGAGCAATGGAAGACAGAGTGGGATGCAGTAAAATTCTAGTTTAGTGACTTCTTGCTATCTTGGGAAAGGATTAGGTTAGGAAAATGAAACTTTCAGGGATGGGTCTACAGGCTAAAGTATATCCTGGGAAGGTATTTTAAAGAACCCACCTCCACTCCTTCTCCCTCTAGAGGGCCCTGACATTTGCCTACATGACAGGTCTATACCTATTGAAATTTTGACAAAACAACATTTTACCTTAATTTTCAGTTACCAGTTGCTTTTTCTCTGCTTTTCTGAAAATGTAATTCCTGTTATTTGAGTAGAATTATGAGCCATATCAATGTTTTTTTTCTTCAAAATTTAGGAAATGTATTTTCATATCTTTAAAACCTTATAAAATTGGATTGAGCAAAGTTGTGAAGCTGAAAACAACTTTGTTGTACTTCATTCAAGCAGAAGATCCATTTTGCATGGTTTCACTTATATAACACACATATTTTTAAAGCTCATCAAAGGTCAGGACCTCTAGAGGGAGAGGGAGTGGAGGTAGGTACTTCAAAATACCTTCCTGGGACATACTTTAGCCTGTAGACCCATCCCCAAAAGTTTCATTTTCCTAACCTAACCCCTTTCCAAGATAGCAAGAAGTCACTAAACTAGAATTTTACCTGGGTTGTAATTGAATCAATGGCTCCCCATGATCACTAACCAGCAACTCTACAGGATTTTCCTATCCTTATTTTGCTGGACAATGCTATTTAAGGTAATAAATGATCTGGCCAATATAAAAGTATTTGAACGGTAGTGTATATGTATGAGTATGTGTGTGATAAGGGGGGGGGGTACTGGGCAAAGCATTACAGCCTGCAATCTGAAACAATAGGCTATATGCTAGGTTGGTCTAGCCTAAGAAGGCTAAGCATTTTATAATGTTTTAGCATTGTTTCTAGAATAAGCAAGCTTGTAAAAAGTAAGGAATTAGATAAA
Organism: Artemia franciscana; assembly: GCF_032884065.1. Lineage (NCBI taxonomy): Eukaryota > Metazoa > Arthropoda > Branchiopoda > Anostraca > Artemiidae > Artemia > Artemia franciscana. Next base: position 62,194 of record NW_027062691.1, read on the forward strand.
TATCAATTTAGGATTCACTTAAGGGCTGCAAATTTGATTTGCAAGCAAGACAATTATAAGGCCTAATTAGAGGAAAAAGGCATCAAGAAGTGTGGTCAGTGTGTCTCTGCATCAGCAATGGAATCTGGTATAGCCTAGGCAATATTTATTAAAATAAGAACATGGTAGAGATATTAGCTTGATAAAACTTTTGTATAGACCTTTGAAAACACTTGTGTACAGGCATCAGAGGGGATGTCATAATAACTTATAAGCTCTTGAATACTGACTCCTCCTGTAAAAATCTAGGCTATTTCAGTTTGATAAATCCTCCAGGACAAGGGGGCATAGTAAAAAGATGGGGAAAATTCTAGTTAATTGACTTCTTGCTATCTCAGAAAGGGTTGAATTGTTCCCTCTGTTGACACCTTTAAGATTGCTGTCAACAAGAGTTGGTCTATTAAGCCATGGAAGACAGAGTAGAATGCAATTGAGTCAATGGCTCCCCATCATCCCTACCAGCAACTCTACAGGATTTTCCTATCCTTATTTTGCTGGAAAATGCTATTTAAGGTAATAAATGATTTGATTTATTGCAAAGTAATTTATATGTATGAGTCTACACATGGGGGTGGGGGGCATTGGGAAAGCATTAGTCTCCATTCTGAAACAATGGGCTAAGTTAGCCAAGCCTAAGTAGGCTAAGAGTTTTAAAGTGTTTTAATGTTCTTTCTAGAACAAAAAAGCTTCTAAAAAGTAAGAAATTAGATAAATATCACTTTAGGATTCACTTAAGGGCTCCAAATCCGATTTACAAACAAGACAATTAGAGGGCCTAGTGAGAGCAAAAGGCATCAAGCAGTGTGGTCTACTTGCCTCTGCATCAACAATGGAATCCGGTAGAGGCAATATTTATTAGTATAAGATCTTGGTAGACATATTAGCTTGATATTAGCTTTCAACCCTGAAAGTGTCATTCATTAAGATCATCTAAGCTAGCCTATATATCCTTTCTGATACAGGAAGTAGCCCTTCAAATACAACTTTAACTATTTCTAACTAAGCCATTAGATAGTATTTCCCTGGAATAATGTTTTGATTTGCCTAATCCATAGAAAAAATTGTAAAAGTAAATAGCCTATAGATGTTTTCTAATTATGTTACTCTATATAAATTACAAGGAATTGTTCTTACTAACTCTTAATAGGTAGTGCTGAAGTATCATGTTTTAATTACAAGTCAAATAGTTTATAAGAAATAAACTAAATTTTTAGGAAAAGGTTGCCTACTAATTCTATACTGATCAGTTTGATGATTCTAATAGGATAAACTTTAGCATGTTTTATTTATTTTCCTTTCTTTCGTAAATAAAGTTATAACTACTATTAAAACTGATACACTTTAAAATAAAAGTATGACCAAAAAAGACAATTTATTTCTTAGTTTAAGTTACCAAGCTAACAGCAATAGTATTTAGATGACGTCATTTTCTGATACTAACAAACTCGAAGGCTGATCCAAAGGTTCTAAGTTAAATATAGATGACGTCATTAGCATGAATGAAGTCGTCTAAACATAGATGACGTCATATAATCGGCTATAAATACAGCTACAGTGTTATCAGAGTTCAGTACCAGAGTTACTTTGTAGCAGGATACATCATACATAATCAATTTACCTTAACAAATTATGCAAGTAGAAATGCCAGAACAATCCAGTCAAGTTGTGCAAACAAAAGGAGCTAGCGATCCCAAGTCTTCTGATATATTACAAATCGCCATTGATTTGATATTACAACCTGCAGAGGAATTGCAGCCAGATGAAGGTGATGACGAATATTTATTCAGAGATCTACAAAGCATCTTTGATCCAATAGAAGGCAGTGGAATTGAATTGAAGCCAACTAAATCTCATGAAGAGTTACTAAAAGAGCGAACCAGCGCGGATGATCTTAATGGCTTGGAAGGCAGTGCACATAAAATGAAACCACCAAAAAGTGAGGGAGATTTGCTAAGAGATCAGCTAAATGATTTGCTAAATGATATTAGCAATTTCGAAGATGATGGGGATAAATTGAAGCCACCAAAAGCATATGATGAAAATCATTGTGATGGTGAATTTGATAGTTCACGTGAAAACAAAGATATGATGGCTCAGGGAACATGTCAAAAAAGGAAATTACTATCAAACCACATTGAATACCATTTAAATGAACTTTCTTCAAATACTGAAATCGACCTTCAGCCACTAAAGAAAAAACAGAAGGGTACAGCTACTCAAGAAAAGAGTCAACAAAGGAAGTCAAATAGTTGCCTGAATGATAAAGAAGAGAAACCCTTACTAGAAAAAAGACCAAGGCAGGCAGAAGCCGCTAAGAAGTACAGAATTAATAGAACGGTTGACAGGAGACTTTTAGAGGAAGATATTAGTACATATGAAAAGGAAATCGCGGCATTAGAAAAAGAGATAAGCAATTATAAGCGTCCCTTTTCTAGTCCTGTAGTGACGGAGCAGAATGGCGCGGCATTAGAAAATCATTGTGATAGTGAGTTTGATAGTAAACGTGAAAACAAAGATATGATGGCTCAGGGAACATGTCAAAAAAGGAAATTACCATCAAACCACATTGAATACCATGTAGATGATCTTTCTTCAAATACTGAAATCGAACTTCAGCCACTAAACAAAAAACAGAAGGCTACAGCTATTCAGGAAAAGAGTCAACAAAGGAAGTCAAATAGTTGCCTGAATGATAAAGAAGAGAAATCCTTACTAGAAAAAAGACCAAGGTGGGTGAAAGCCTCTAAGAAGTACAGAATTAATAAAACGGTTGACAGGAGACTTTTAATGGAAGATATTCATACATATGAAAAGGAAATCGCGGCATTAGAAAAAGAGATAAGCAATTATAAGCGTCCCTTTTCTAGTCCTGTAGTGACGCAGCAGAATGTATCTCTCTTAGTTAATAAGGAACCCGAACCCCAAATCCAGCTGCAGCAACCCAGTCCAGCGCTTGAATTTTGGTTTTAGAGACAAGATTATTCAAAATAGTCTGCAAAAGAATCCAAACAAGAAGGAAAAGAGATCTTTATTAAGTGATTTCAAGTTGAGATCTATTTTTATCGCTATCGCTGAAATAGAAATAAAATTATGTGTTTTATTTTAAACTTGTAAAATTTTTTGTTGAGGTTTAAAAGTTACCCTAGGAGCTAACACATCCTTTAGTACACCAAATATTGGATAGTTTTGGAAGTTATATTCGAAAATGATCCAAGAGATAGTTTTTACGACTGTTTCCAAGTAACTCCATTCGGATGTTAGACTAAAGCACCGAACGTAATAAAAGCTAGGATAAAATGCAGTAAAAACAAGGAAAGTAATGTTTTTCAAGTAGAAAGGATTTTCCCCATCTAGATCCCCTTTTCCCTTGCCCTAGGATTTGGATAGATTAGTCTACGATTTCTTTAATCACCGGCATCTCTGCTGTCCTAAGGGACAGTGGACATCAATCAGATGTCCTAAGGGGCAACAAATGGACCAGATATCAAAAACAGTTCTAGCACTGGCGATGGTAGGTATCCAATCACTATCGACTTAAAAAAGGACTAGAACTCTAAATTTTAAATCGAATGTACATCCTTTAAAGTTTCTAAGACCATGAGGTGGAGGCTGGGGACGAGAAAGGGGCAGCCCGTCTTCTCTACGAAATAAATTCTGCTGATTTGGGATTTCATGCTACTGTTTACTTTCATAATAACAGTGTAGACAAGAAATATTCCCGGAAATCAAAAGGGATTATATATCAATTTCCACCTCCACTCCTCTCTTTTTTAAAACTAATTCTGTAATTATCAAAAGGCTCAATTAGAGTTACAATTATTTGTTATTAAAATGCATACTTCGAGGTATCTGCCCCTCTCCCTAATTTCAAAATGATCAAACAACACAACAGTAAAGATTTCATACTCTTAGTTATAAATATTTGGAACTGTGTACTTTTTGCCAAAGAAAGATCATAGATATGTTTTTTGTTTTTTTTTTCAGGGATGATCGTGTTGAATCAAAGGTCCTGGAAGATCGAGGGAGGGCTCACTCAAACAAAAAATAAAAGTTTAACTGCCCTTTTAAGCGATCAAATAGATATGAGGGCAACTAGACCCTTCTCATGCCCCTCTTCCCCATAAGATATCCGAATGAAATTTGGAGATAGCCACTTTCTTCATTATAATTGAAAGGCCCAATAAATCTTTAGCGATGAAATGACCCCTCTCTTCCCATCCCATTCCCTAGGGAAAGGCCTGTAAGTATTGCAATTTGTCCGTTATTTACAGATAGTATTTGTTATTGAGAAAAATACAGACATTTTTTGCGAGGGGGAGGGATTTCCTTGGGGAAAATTTTCTATGAGGAGGAAATTTTCTGGGAGGAATTTCCCTGAATTCGTAAACAGTTTAATTCTAATTTGTCTGTGTTTTTCTTTAGATGCACAAGTTTACACATGGAGAGAAGGTTATGGGGTACATTTTCAGCGGGTATCAAATTCTCAGGCGGGATTTTGCCGTGGAAAAAGGTGGTAATGTCCACAGAGGTGCTGCAGGGTGACGTCACCCTTAGTTTCTGGTGCTTAATTTATTGCTTTATTTAACTAAATGGATGTGCTTCACAACATTGTGATGTATTATTAAATAGGAGCGGTATGTCATTGTGTGTATGGGGGAGGGGGAGGTAAGATGCCTAAGCGAATACTTTGTTTAATAATCATATGAAAAAAAACATTGCGACAATGATAGTCATCCCTGATGAAAAAAAACCTTCAATTATTTATCAGGACGAAGGCATGAAATATCAAAATCTACTTAAAAGGGCATCGTTTCCTCGGATTTCAAGGTAGATTCCTCGAACCAACCTCTTTTTGGGATATCCCCCATGGAAACTACTAGGGGGCATCCTTCATAATAATTACTGAAAAATTATATACCACCGTAGGTAATTTTATCAAACCTCACACGAATAAACTTAGTTAAATGAAGCTGAAAACCAATATATATTTTGACCGTTTATTTTGTATGGACTTCGTGCATCTTCAAAATCGTGTGCTCCACTGCGCAATATTACTGCCTCTGAAAAGCTCAACGGGTGGTTTTTGGTAATTTGAAATTAATTACCTATCTCGTAATATTAGCTCCATGGCTTTATAGCACCCTTTGGGACAAAATTGTGGTTTGACACCACAAAATACCACTCCACTATAGCACAATCTTATGTTGTTACTTAAATAGGTGACTAGAACTTTCAGTTTCCTTTCTAATGAACATCCAGGATTATCTGGAGGAATATGCGGGGGAGAAATTACCCGATTGGGAATTTTTCGTGGGTGGGGGAAGGGTGCCTAACACCGTGTAGCATGCTGTTTTACGCATCTTTTCTCAGTGATGTTTTTTTTTTCTTTCTCTCTACTTTGAAAATTGATAAAAATCCTCGGCTTTCCCCTTTTACATTTTTGTTCACTGGCGCCACCAGTATTGCTGTCACAAATTTTCACATATAAGCTCAAAAACTTTTGATTACTTGATGACCCACCCAATACGTATTACTATTTACAACCGTGCTATTATTAAACTTGATAAATTTTGTCATGAGGCTTGCAAAAAGCAACAACATGTCTCGTGCATAGTCAGAAGATTTTATTTTGAGACACAATCTTCGAAGAAGCTTGAAACCCTTGCTGTAAATGCTATCTTTTTGCAGTAGGGTCTCGTGCGACATCCTCGAACAGCTGATTGCAGGGATGGCTACAAAATTAGTGTTTGGAAGGTGTACCAACAGATCTTGCGCTCCCGTGTTGTTCTTCGCCTATCTGCCTCTTTAATTAGTGCAACTTTTGACCTTCTGGAGGAGGGTACACGTGTCCCTCAAACCAACCCTAGATCCCCCTAACTGATTGAACCAGAAATTTTATAATCAAATTACGATAGAAGGTCTAATGCATAGCTGGCTTGCTGGTTAGGTGGCTCAAGCACTCCCACCCACATCTCCCTCTAATGAGAGCTATTAATAACATTCATTGCAAATGCTACTCTTTTGACTGCTTCTTAATAGCGTAGAATCAAAACTATTTGAAGAAACCACGATGACTATAATAATGTGGCGTTATAGCTACCAGCTGACTCTAACCAACATCATTCTAACAACATTTGATAACTATTTTTACAAAACTTCTTTTTCCGAATAAGTTTTTTAAGTTTGTAATGACTGATTTTTAAAAATCACCAAACACCTAACTAATTAGTGCGCACTAATTTTGCTGATATTTGAGTCGGGAAGGGGGTGCTATAATTAATTTTGCCCGGATACCATCATATGTTGCTCACCGCTTTATGAGCCATTGATCAATTTTAGATTTAATTTCTACGAATTTTTCTATGATTTTATACCTGACTTTCGTCTTTATTATTAAAGCCCCGATAGTACTTATAGGGACTTGTTATTAAAGTCCCAATACATTCTTTTACGTTTCTATTGTAAAAAAAAAATCTTCAGAGAAACAAAAGTTTTTCACTCCAAACGCTGTTACTTTAGTATTTCATATTGATGTCAATTTTCTTTTCTTTCCAAGTCGATATCTTTGGAGCTATTTATCTATTGAAGACGTTTCAATTTAAATTGTTTTTTATAGGAAGTTCGTTCGTGAATATATATTATTCATTTTAATACTATTATAGCATTATTCAATGTTTTGTGGTTTATTAAAAAAAAGGGGCTTCAAACATGACTATTTCTGATTAAGCTAAAGAAAAAACGCAGGTTTTTCAAAACGAAAGAAAGAAGCAACAATAATACATAAAACGAACAGAAATTATTACGCATATGAGGGGGTTGCGACCTCCTCAATACCTCACTCTTTGCGCCAGTGGTTTCCAAACTTTATGTTACTACGCCTCCCTTAAAAAATTCTGCCCCTTTTCAGGGATGACCTGTTTTTTGTTCGGCCCTACATGGTTGGTCATAAGGATAATCTTTGGAAAGTTTTTATCCTTTATCAACTTAATATGGTCTAGCAATCTCAGTCTTTTTCTCATTACAGCCCTAGAAAACCGGATTGAAAAACTTTCCGCACAGCTTACTATTTCGGATGCGGTCAGTCAGTTAGGCACCCAAAACAATCTGCAGTCAATTTCTGTCGAAAGATCAAGCAAATCTTCCTCCGTTTTGGGGAGGAAACATGCTTGACCACTGTCATCACTGCAACTTCTAATATTTTAATCTTTTTATTCTTCCCAACTTTTTTCAACAGTGAAAAAACACCCTGGGCAATTCTACTTTTAACATTTTCACTGCACCCAACTTCTTTACTAATAGTACTAGGTACGGGAAGCTTTCCGCTTCATCAATCTTCTCCTTACCCAACATCACCTCTTCACTTTCACTTATTCCCAATCTTAGCAACTTGGTCTTCTTAAAAAATGAAAACCCTTAATCATCAACAATGAAAATCCACTTATTTTGCCAACCTTTTCCTCTAGGAGGCTCGAATCATCAGCATAATCAAAGTCTAGGAAAGTTTTACTTCCTCTATTGATTCCGTGTTTTCGCATTGCCTTTGCGGAGCTCCTTAGGACAAAGTCCATCAAAAAATATCCATACAAACAGGACAGAACCTAAATATGCTAAACCCCTGATTTAATCCTAACCTAATCTCCAACTTTGACCCCAGAAATATTATTCTTGTGTATAGCACTGATCACCTTAATGTATTTATCGGGTATGTAAAACAAGGATAGGAGCTTCACTAAAGCTTTTCTACTAGCTGAGTCAAACACTTGTTCATAATCTATAAGAATGGGGATTAAAGGGACTTGATGACTCGGGAGAGATATGCGTTTTCTTGAAACTTCAGTTAGCATTTAACCGTCAATGGATAAACTTGTCTGACTGCTTTTGCCCGGCTACAACGGTTGCTATGCTATGTTGTAGACTTATATGAATGATATTGTGATAATTGCTTTAATTAATTATTACAATTGAAATCTTGGATACAAAGGAGTGAGTTCTACGTTCCAGATAGTTCCTGAGGAATCCGGATGTGGGTGTTTTTGTCAAGGTAGGTGACTTATACTATTTTGGATAACGTCAGAATGGGAAGGAAATCCAGACTCAAACGCAACCGGACAGAAGCTGAGTTATCGGATCCGGTTATCAATTCGACTAGTAATTCGAGTAAGTGTGTCAATGCGGATTGCCAGAAAACGAATGCAGAGAACATCATTAAAATTTTGGAAATAGTCCAATCCATCTATGTAAACATTGAAACCCTAAAACAGAGTGTACTTGAAATTCAGAATGATTTGGGTATAGTTAACAGTCGTGTTGTGGTGCTAAAAAATAAAAGTAGTGCAACGGACAATGAAATTACAACAGTGAAATCGGAACTTCTAGCTCTACAAAGTTTTGTGAAAGCCCAGTCACAGCTGATTAAGAAATGCAACGAGGAAATGAAAGTGGTTGTGTCCCAGTCTCTTGTTGATGAAAATTGGGACAAGTTGTACAAATTGCTGTTTTGGGGCCTTGATGATGTCCCCTTGAATGAGGCAGTGATTGTAGATGGTTTGTCCCTCCCAACTGACAAGTTGCCACCATTCACTGTTCCAAGAATTTTGTTAAAATTAGGGTGAACAGTGTCCAGGCACGTTTCTTGATTCTAAGCAACACGAAAAAATTAAAAGGGAGGGTTCGGTGTTTATAAGTCTGTTTTTATTAGTGACGACGTTACACCGCGTGTACTGGCTTTGAGTAAGGAATTACTTAGGTTACGTAAGCGTTTGGTGGATAAAGGTGTGGAATGCTGGGTACCTCCTACCCTACCACACAGCATCTCTGTTAAAAAGGACAACCGTGTTATTAAAGAGCCTTGGTACAATGCTAAGAGTTTGTTGGCTTCTTAAATTTTGTTTGCTGCTGTTAAATTTAGTGAGTGTTTATTTGTTATTGAAAATAACCAATTTAAAAAAAAAATAAAACTTGTTATTTTGTCCCAATAATTATGGTTGTGTGATTATGGAACTTGGAGCCGCTGTATTTGGTGACTTGTATATGGAGTCGTTACGGGCAAATCAAATACGGCCTGTTTCTTTTTTTTTCCGAGATGGAAAGTGTCATTTTGTTGTTGTTTGTTATATTCTATTTTGTTCATGTTTAGTTGTTTTTTATTTTTTTTTTTTTTTGTCTTATTGTGGAGATGAGGCCATATTACTTTGTTGTAAAAGTATATGAATATGGTTGATGGTGATCGTGGCACCCCGGGCAACAACTGTCGGAAGCTTCATTTGTGGATTTTGCTAGTATGTTTACGGAGCAGCTCCACCGGAATTATGATATTGGAATTGCTGGTCAATATGTTTCTTGTAATTTGAAGTACCTATTTAAAGAGGGTTTGAGGTCCGGGTATAGTGGTGGTGATTCTGAAGATCTCAGAGTTTTCAATCTTAACTGCCAGGGTTTGAATTCATCTTTTAATTTTTTAAGCGAGATATGTGAACTTTCCATTTTTCAGGTTATTGGTCTCACAGAAACATGGCTAAATGAGCATAACTCTGCTCTCTTGGATATCCCGGGGTATGCATTTTATCATAGGAATCGTCAACTTCGAAAACATGGAGGAATTGGAGCTTATATACGGAGAGTTTAACGAGAGTATTTACGGGGAGAGCTTATATACGGAGCTTAAATTTTCTATAGGTTATTCATTTGTAATATTTATGTAATTTGTTGTTGTCTTGGGGTCACGTAAGGTAATGTATTGTTTATGGTTGTTGGTTTCGGTATATGGTCTCATTCTCCATATTCTTTTTTTTTCTTGAATTTAGCACATTCTCGCAAGCTTCGCTTATGTTGTGCCATTGATTAAGAAATGTTTATTTCTAATAAAATTGTTCTACTACTACTAATAAACTTGGATCAAGGTATGACGATGACAAGACCAAGGCTTAACAGCCTAGAAGGCATTTTATCCAGCAAAGCCTTTCGGAGATTCTCAACCACATTTGATAGTTCACTCTGATTGTTCACAAAAAAAATTATTATATAACCCATGCTCCTTGACTATCCGGATATGGACCCCTCTATGGACCCAACGCTACTGCAGGATCGACGCAGGGACCAAGATCCGTTGTTAAACAGGGTTGCCAAATCGCACACTTTTCGCGTGCAATGCACGCTTTTCTACCTCATTACACTCTATCCCTACACGGACTGGAACAGCACAATTTTGCCAAATATGAGTTGTTTGCACTTCTTTACGAAATGATGATAGAAAAAGTATTAACGAAATCAAGAAAACCTTCACATTGAATTATTTGAGGTCAAAAGATACAATAGTTAGCCAGTTTGATCTGTCCCCCAGCATTCCCAGCCATTTAAGAAGACAAATCAAAGTCAAATTAACAAATGAACATGTGGAAATTCAAATTTAATGAAAAGAAGTCAAAAGCTGTTTGTCCGCAACCATGCTTTCGAGATATAATAAAGAGATTTAAGGTTTATTAACCTTATTATTATTTATGAAATTCGGCGCAGTTATTGTTGGGTTCCGACTTCTTCTTTATCGACATGCAAATACACCGAAATGAGAAAATCCAGTAGAGGAAGAAGAAGAATTATTTAGTGCGATTAAGAATGTCTTCGCCATTTGTTTTCGGGGGGGGGGGCTACTACGGTACTTACTTGACTAAAGTGAAGTCAGCTATAGTTTATAACTAGTTACTTGGACCTCTAATATTCCTTTCAAAACATGTGGACAAACTGGAGACAAAATTTTTATCAAATTATTGAAATTCCTTTTTCTAAATTGACCCAGCTGGAACTATTGAAACTTGAAACAATATTTCGCAACAAATCCCATACTCACTTTGTAGCCAATAGCCTACTCCTTCTAAAGCGTTGAACACAAAATAAATATTATGGAATATTTTAATACGAATTTTACTGCCAAAATCAACAATAATAACCCACTCAGACTATTTCAATGAAAATTTCGGTAAGTCGGATTAGGTCAAATAAAAACAGGCAAACATAGAAAAACTACAGGCACAAATATGCGTAATATAAAGAACATAAAGTCGTATATCGCAAAATCAACATTCTTATTTACATGAACAAAACACTAGCAATACTCGGGTTTAACAATTCCGGTTCCACCTGACATTTATGTCTAATATTCGCACGATTTCACATACTTTTAAATTGACGCAAGTAAAAATGGAAAGAAAAATAATTTAGAAACAGAACGAATAAAACCCGAATTTTTTGCAAAAAATGCATAGCAATATGAGCTAACTGCAGACAACTTGAAATAATACATATTCCACATATATATATATATAATATATACACGTTATAATATACATGGATATCTGGCGAAAATTAACAAAAATAAACTTTGGTCAAATCTAAGTGAGAGTTCATACACTTACTCCGATAATAAGAATTTGTATAAAACTTTTAAATAGTTTGTTAACTTTTTCACTTAACTCGCCGTTTTGGTGTTGAACGAGACGCAGCAGCAACACCTGAAATAAAATATCAATATGGTTTTAACTTATTATAAATTAAGTTTCAATTGAATTAAATGTTTGAATTAATCAAATTAATGAAACAAAAATATAATTAACGAGATGCTGCAGCAAAACCTAAAAGAAATACAAATTTTATTTTAAAACATTAAATTGAAATTAAATTAATTTTAATTAATTAAATAAACATCTAATTAACGAGACTTTACAGCAACAGCAAAGAGAAAATATAAATTTTATTTTAATATATATAATTCAAATTTTAATTCAATAGAATTAAGAAAGTAAAAATTGAATCAAATTAAACTTTAGTTTAATATTTATTTTTTCTGATTTTTATATATTTATAAAATATATTAACTTTATGTATAGGCAAAATAAAATGAAAACAATTAAATAACAAGCTTCATATTATAGTTCCATAAATGATTTCAGACACCACACTGGCTAAGCACGAGAAAATTTAAGAAGAACAAGAGCTAAGAGCTCATATGGCACTTGTGACGAGGCGAGAAGAGCTAAGAGCCAAGAGATCATATGGTATGAGCTCTAACAAAATTCTATGAATCAATAGATTGATTTAAAAAGAGAAATAAGAGGCTTAATGCCGGTCAAGATTTAAAATAAGAGCTCTGAGTCACAAAGTCCTTCTAAATATCAAAATTCATTAAGATCCGATCACCCACTCGTAAGTTATAAATACCTAATTTTTTCTAATTTTTCCTCTCCCTTTTGCCCCCCAGATGGTCGAATCTGGGAAAACAACTTTATCAAGTCAAATTGTGCAGCTCCCTGACACGCCTACAAATTTTCATCGCCCTAGCACGTCCAGAAGCACCGAACTCGCCAAATCACTGAATCCCTCCCCCCAACTCCCCCAAAGAGAGCGAATCCAGTACGATTCTGTCAATCACGTATCAAGGACATTTGTTTATTCTATCCACCAAGCTTCATCCCGATTCCTCCACTCCAAGTGTTTTTCCAAGATTTCCCCCTCCAACTCCCCCCAATGTCAAAAGATATGGTCAGGATTTGAAATAAGAGAATTCTGAGACATGAATTCCTTCTAAAAATCAAATTTCATCACGATCCGATCCGATCATCTATTCGTAAGATATAAATACCCCAATTTTCATGTCTTCCAAGAATTCCGGTTTCCCCCTCCAACTCCCCCCAATGTCACAGGATCTGGTCGGAATTTAAAATTAGAACTTTAAAGCACAAGATCCTTCTAAATATCAAATTTCATTAAGATCTGGTCACCCTTTCGTAAGTTACAAATACCTCAATTTTCAAAATACCCCCCCCCCCCAATTCCACCAAAGAGAGCAGATCCGGTCCAGTTATGTCAGTCACGTATCTTAGACAGGTTTCTATTCTTCCCATCCAGTTTCATTCTGATCTCACCGCTTTAAGTATTTACTAAGATTTCCGGTCCCCCCAACTGTCCCCCCCCCCAATTACGCTTGATCCGGTTGAGATTTAAAATAAGATATCTGAGTTACGAGGTCCTTCTAAATATGAAGTTTCATGAAGATCCGATCACTCCTTCGTAAGTTAAAAATACGTAATTTTTTCTTATTTTTCAGAATTACCCCCCCCCCACAATTGATCGGATCCGTTCCAATTATGTAAATCACGTATGCAAGACTTCTGCTTATTTTTCCAACCAAGTTTCATCCCAATCCCTCCAATCTAAGCGTTTTCCATCATTTTAGGTTTCCCCACCCCAAACTTCCCCCAATGTCACCAGATCCGGTCAGGATTTAAAATAAGAGCTTTGAGACACGATATCCTTCTAAATATCAAATTTCATGGAGATTCAATCACCCGTTCGTAAGTAAAAAATACCTCATTTTTTCTAATTTTTCAGAATTAACCCCCCCCCCCAACTACCCCAAAGAGAGCGGATCCGTTCTGGTTATGTCAATCATGTATCTACGACTCGTGTTTTTTTTCCACCAAGTTTCATCCCGATCCCTCCACTCTAAGTGTTTTCCAAGTTTTAGGTTTCCCCCTCCCAACTCCCCCCCAATGTCACCAGATCCGGTCGGGTTTAAAATAAGAGCTCTGAGCCACGATATCCTTCTAAATATCAAATTTCATTGAGATCCGATCACCCGTTCGTAAGTTGAAAATACCTCATTTTTTTCTGATTTTTAAGAATTACTCCCCCCCCCCAACTACCCCAAAGAGAGCGAATCAGTTCCAATTATGTCAATCATGTATCTGGGACCTGCGCTTATTTTTTCCATCAAGTTTCATCCCGATCCCTCCGCTCTAAGTGTTTTCCTAGATTTTAGGCTTCCTCCACCTCCAAATCCCCCCAATGTCATCAGATCCGGTCGGGATTTAAAATAAGAGCTCTGAGATACAATATCATTCCAAACATCAAATTTCATTAAGATCCAATCACCCGCTCATAAGTTAAAAATGCTTCATTTTTTCATTTTTTTTTTTCGAATTAACCAGCCCCCACTCCCTCCCCCCAGATGGTCAAATCGGGAAAACGACTATTTCTAATTTAATCTGGTCCGGTCCCTGATATGCTTGCCAAATTTCATCGTCCTAGCTTACCTGGAAGTGCCTAAAGTAGCAAAGCCAGGACTTTAGGTTTCCCCCTCCAACTCCCCCCAATGTCATCAGATCCGGTCGGGATTTAAAATAAAAGCTCTGAGACACAATATCATTCCAAACATCAAATTTCATTAAGATCCCATCACCCGCTCATAAGTTAAAAATACTTCATTTTTTCTATTTTTTGCGAATTAACCGGCCCCCCACTCCCCCCCCCAGATGGCCAAATCGGGAAAACGACTATTTCTAATTTAATCTGGTCCGGTCCCTGATACGCTTGCCAAATTTAATCGTCCTAGCTTACCTGGAAGTGCCTAAAGTAGCAAAACCGGGACCGACAGACAGACAGATAGACCGAGAGAATTGGCGATTGCTATATGTCACTTGGTTAATACCAAGTGCCATAAAAACGAATATAATCCCAGATATAAAAAAGAGAACAATAGGACGCAGATATTTCAGTTGAAACCTCTGCTCAACGCCCTCAGTACAAAAAAAGGACCCTTTTTTTCTTTTTTTTAAAGGGCTGTCTTGCTTTATTTTGTTTCATCAGCCGTCTTCTTTTATTTCCCCTTATTTTACTCTTTATTCTCCTTCATCTATTTATGAGCATTAATTCAATTTCCGCTCTGAGGACGGTTAAGCGGAGGTATCGACGGAAATATTTGCACACTAGTCTTTTTTTTTTACTCGCTGTAATTAACTTTCTTTTTCTTCGTCGCTACAAATTTCTTCATTGCTATAGTTTTAATAGATGAAAATAGGGGGGGGGGGGGTATGAACATAAATCACACGTGAGCGGGGGTTTATTTATTTAAAAACAAAAGTTCGAATGACAGAATAACACTTAAACTTATTTTTTGAGATCGAGCAATACACTAGATTTTCGTGCAGCAAATAAAGAGAAAGCCGGAGACATACTTCAGGGTGAGGATGGGTTCAAACCAAGTAACCCTCTTCCCACCTTTGAACCTTTGAAGACCCTATTGGGGATCTCAACAGGCTAAAGTCAACAAGCTTACCTTGTTCTCTAAACCAGTGACTTCAATGAGAGAATAGAAGGAATGTATTTTTAACTCTTGGAAGAGGTCGAGGCGATTCCAGAATCGTTTCTTATCCATTGCTAATGATGTATTTGTACAAACTATTCTGGGAGACCCAACCCACCCCCTACTTTCCCTGGATTTTGGCAACTGAATTTAAGATTCCTTTGCATGAAGTATGGAACCTTATATAACCATTTGAGGATCTTTAACTGAAGAACAGTAAGAAAGACATTTAAAAAATTGTACACAACCTTTTTATCATTTATTACAGAGGGCTTTTTTCTCAGCAGTCTCAACAAATGGTATCTAAAACCAGTTCTAGTCCCCATAACAATAGAAGAATGAAGATTAGCATTATTCTGATTATGTGCACAAAATAAGTAATATCTTTACACTCTTATCATGTACTAAAGAATCGTGTTGGCTTCCAAAAAAAACATCGACAGATATAAGAGCCTCTTAATGACCTTGAAACAAGATAGGAATTTCTAAATTTCCTGTGCATTGTTTTTTGCCACCTCCAGTAAAGAAAGGCACACAGACAATATTTACTTTGGCAGAGGGGGGCGGGGTCATATATCGGAATTTGCTTCAGCTTGTCTCGTGAGTGCGGGTTTTTCTCAGCAAAAGAATATATAGAGATAGTTCTAAACCTGGGATAGGCTCGTGCTGAAAACGGATAACTAGAAATAATCTACCTGATTAATGAGGGGATGGGGGTTATTCCATAAATAGGTAACTAACGAGCCTTTGACACGGCCAAACCATTTTTCAAGATTCAGAACATTTCAAGCATCAGAGTTTAACGCCTTAAAAACACATCCTTATACGAGCAAAATTAAAAGTTAGTTGGCTTCCCTTGCATCTATCCTCCTTTTAGCTAAATATTCTTTAAAGCATATTTCGCCCTAAACATAAAAGTCCAACCAATACTCTTCAGAAGTCATAACACACAATCAAACACTTCGTGGTAACGAACCGGAGTAAGGAGCGACCCAGCTCAATAGTAACCGAAACTCTAAAAAAATGGAAGTTTGATACCAATACATATATATCAAAAGAATGGCATTTTTATACTGATTCTAAAAATATAGGTTTCATCAAGTTTATTTTTGCCCATCAAAAGTTACGAGCCTGAGAAAATTTGCCT
Source organism: Artemia franciscana (assembly GCF_032884065.1). Taxonomy (NCBI): domain Eukaryota; kingdom Metazoa; phylum Arthropoda; class Branchiopoda; order Anostraca; family Artemiidae; genus Artemia; species Artemia franciscana. Next base: position 78,513 of record NW_027062691.1, read on the forward strand.
TATTTTAGAAAATAGTGAGAAACACCCCCTAAAAGTCAAAGAATATTAACGAAAATCACACCATGAGATTCAGCGTATCAGAGAACCCTAATGTAAAAGTTTCAAGCTCCTATCTACAAAAATATAGAATTTTGTATTTTTTGCCAGAAGATAGATCATGGATGCGTGTTTATTTGTTTTTTTTATTTTCCCCAGGGGTGATCGTATCGACCCAGTGGTCCTAGAATGTCGCGAGAAGGCTCATTCTAACGGAAATTAAAAGTTCTAGCGCCCTTTTTAAGTGACCTAAAAATTGGAGGGCACCTAGACCCCCTTCCACGCTTATTTTTTGCCGACATAGCTGGATGAAAATTTTTAGATAGTCATTTTGTTCAGCATGGTCGAAAAAACCTAATAATTATGTCTTTGGGGACGACTGGCTCCCCCAAAGTTCCTGGGGGAGGGGCTGCAAGTTACAAACTTTGACCATTGTTTACATAAAGTAATGGTTAGTAAATGGTTACATAAAGTAACGGGTGGTCGGGGGAGGGGGTTACGTGGAAGGATTGTTCCAGGGAGGAATTTATCATGAGGGTAGAAAATTTCCATGAAGAGGCCGCAGGATTTTCTAGCATTATTTTTTTAAATAATATAGATAATTTTCTGGTGGAAGTAAGGGGCAGTATTAGAACCTAAAACGAACAGAAATTATGACGTATATAAGAGGGTTCGTCTCCTCCACACTACCTCACTCTTTACGCTAAATTATTTTTAGTAGTTTCAACTATTTATTCTACGGCGTTTGTGATTCAGGGATCATTCTTAAAGAAGTGGGATCAAGTTGAAGCTTTAGTGTAAAGAGCGAGGCATTGACGAGGGGAGAACCCCCTTATATACGTAAGTTAATTCGTAAGTTACGTATATTTACGTACCTTTGTAAAAAAATAAAAAGTTCTAGTTGCCTCAAAAATTGGAGTGCAACTAAGCCTCCTCCCACACCTTTTTTTTTTCAAAAACGTCCGGTCAAAACTATGACAAAAACAATTAGCAAAAAAAATAATATTAATATGCAAATTTCGTTTTTATTATTCATGTACCCAACTTCAAAACCTGCATTAATTCAAAAACGTTTAGAAATTAAATAAAAAAAAAAGTTTTAACTGCAAGAAAGAAGCGACATTAAAACTTAAGACGAACAGAAATTATTCCGTTTATGAAAGGGGTTGTCCCCTCCCTCAACGCCTCGTTCTTTACGCTAAAGTTTTTTTTAAGTAGAGTTGTGAGAAAAAGTTAGCGTAAAGAGCAAGGCATTGAGGAGGAGACAACCCCTTTCATAAACGGAATAATTTCTGTTCGTTTTAAGTTTTAATGTCGGTCTTTACTTGCAGTTAACAAACTTGTTGTTTTTTTTTTTTTTTTTTTTTTTCATTTAATATGAATCCTGAGTCATGCACACAATAAGGATGCTACAACGTTGGAGGCATTAAATTTCTGATTTCACAGCTGCCCTAAACAACTTCCATATGTAAATAAATATTTCTTGATTTCAAAAGCTGAAAACCCCTTCAATAAAAAAAAACAAAAAAACTCTATTACAACTGTGAGTGAAACAAAAATGGTAAATGATTTTCAAATGAATATCAAATTTAGTGACGCTTCTGGTCTCTCTTACAACCGAGACAAAACCTAGATTAGTGTGACTAGTGTGAAATATCACAGAAAAAACCTTATAACTAAATAAATATGGTTTACTAAATTTTATTTTCAAGGAATGGTGATGAAGATAAGGAGAAAATGAAGATTTAGGATTCAATTCCCTTATACTTACTGCCAACTTTATCCTCTACTTTATTTTATTAAAAACAAAGTTTCAAAGTTACAAAATAATTATAACCGTTATATTATTTAATAGAAATTTTTCATCCCTAAAATTTCTGTAACCGGGACAAGTGCCCTCTCTGCCCCCCCCCCCTAAAACCGCATCTAATCGAATTTCTATTACAATTCCATATGATAGTCCAAAGCAAAAAGAAAAACATAAGATAAGAACGCAATAAAACGAACCTCTTTTAAGAGTCAAATCTGGTGTTGACCTTCCAAAAGGTGGATTGCTAGATTTCATTGGCGTGCTTCGTGTTTTTCTTTCACTTGAACTAACGGCAGACTGGCCTCCACTTGCCGTTGAGTCAGTGGAACCTCGGCGAGACTTTCGTGGTGAATTTTCACTATCTTTACAATTTGCGATTTTTACAGCCACAGATTTTTTAACATTTAAGGTGGTTTGCCTGAAAAATAATATTCTTAAAAATAACTTTCGTGGTGAATTTTCACTATCTTTACAGCCACAGATTTTTTAACATTTAAGGTGGTTTGCCTGAAAATAACATTCTTAAAAATAACTTTCGTGGTGAATTTTCACTATCTTTACAATTTACGATTTTTACAGCCACAGATTTTTTAACATTTAAGGTGGTTTGCCTGACAAATAACATTCTTAAAAATAACTTTGGTGGTGAATTTTCACTATCTTTACAATTTGCGATTTTTTCAGCCACAGATTTTTTAACATTTAAGGTGGTTTGCCTGAAAAATAACATTCTTTAGATGAAAATAGCTTTAAACTGTAAATTAAGTATTTGCTCGCGGCACATTTCCGTGTGCTTTTCCTACAATTTATTAGGTATTTAGCTCCGGCTATTTGGAATGATATCCCAGCTGGCATTAGGGAGGCAGAACATTTTGGGTCGTTTAAAGTAAAATTAAAAAAACATTTATTGGGAGTGGGGAATTAATTTTTTTTTTATGTATATATTATTATTGTTAACCTTTTTTATGCATATTCTGGTATTAAGGGGTAATTGTGTGAGAGTATTTTTGTCCTTCTTTAATATTTGTTTTTTTAATTAATTAGGTTGAGAATTAGAGGATTACAGCCGTCCAACATCAGGCTGTTTGAGCCTTCCCCCGGCGGTTGTGTGTATTTATAGTTTTTGTAATTTAGCAGTTAGTAAAGAGTTCATTAATTCATTAATTCAAATACATTTGCAAGGCTTTTAACCCATCTACTGCAACAAGGATTCTATTTGATAAGCGTGTGCCACATATCAGCTGATAGGAACATTATTACGCCTGTTGTAAAACTAAAGGAGTACTGCAATTAGGCGACAAACTTCAGAGTAAATTAGAAGTAGTTTATAATAGTTATAAGAATTAAACAAATGGCAAAACCATACAGTCAAGATTTTCATCGTACAAAAATTCACAGAATCATATAAATGAATATTAAGAAGCAGCATAAAGAATATTAACTCTGCCAGATGCAATTTTTCAGATGGAGAAAAATAATATTAAGGGCCCAAAATGTACTTGTCAGACGACAAAATTTATTATATGTTGCTCTGTGTCACTAAAACCGTGTATATCTGTATATAAACCCACTGTCATACGATTCTAATATTAGCATTTCAGGCCTGACAGTAGTATCAGCAGACAAGACAACTGACGAATAGTTTAATTGTCTACTATATCCCTAGAAGAGCCATCTAACATAATGCCCCCTTGCCACCATAGATGCCATCTAACATAAACTGAAATACTTAAATATTTCAGTTTGAAATACTTGAAACTTGTCATTCTTAGGGGTCTAGAGTATTTCACATGATGCTATGGACTGCGGATGTTGTTATTCGTTAGTGATTAATATTTAGATGAGTTAATATTAATCGCAAAAATATTTTCGACGTAATACCTTAAATTAGGTAGTTTTTTTTCTTTTGCTTTTAAATAAAAGTTCAAATTGGGATAAGTCCTTTTATTAGACATTGAAAACATATACAAAAAATCTGGATATTTCGACCCCATACATCAGTGATCGAAATATCCAGATTTTGTGGATATGTTTTCACTGTTTAATAAAAGGAGCTTTTATTTATTCCTCGCACAAATAACCTTCGCAACACAAACTTATTCGATGTTAAGAGAAATAGGTATTAAGATCTTCACCTAGGGAAGGAACAGCTATCAGTCTTCAAGAAAATATAACATTTAAGTGGGTTTTTGTGCTTCCATTTTTTTATTTTGCGCTATGTCCAAAACATATAAAACTAAAGGAGAGCCTTGAGGCTTTTTAGAAGATGTACTGGCCACAATAATTTGGCTAAACCTAAACATGAGTGAAAAAAGAAATCTTATATTTAATTTCAAATTAAAATTTTCGACATGAATTTTATATTTTCAAATGTCTTGTTTTTAAAGTTCTGTTTTTGAAATGCATATTTAAATTTATATGATTTGGAATTGGCATAGCAATGCATCCATCTAGTTGCGACTAGGTAGGCAGCTTAGCATCCCCAGTGTAAAACAAGGCTCTGTGATTAGCCGACTTCATTTTCAATGATGCCATCCAAACCCTCACTAAAAATATTCTTCTATACCTGATCGAGTCCCGGATTGATCCTAACCGCCTCTACCAAACAGACGATATTCTTGCAATATCAGACGATATCCACGCTCTCCGAAATACAGTTGATATATATTCCTTTGGTCTCAATGAGATCCGCTTCAAGTTCACCTTCTAGAAAACTCAAGTCCAGGATTGATCCTAACCCCCTCTGCCAAACAGACGATATCCACGCTCTCTGAAATACAGTTGATATATTTTCCTTTGGTCTCAATGAGATCCGCTTCAAGTTCACCTTCTAGAAAACTCAAGTCCAGGGTTGATCCTAACCCCCTCTGCCAAACAGACGATATCCACGCTCTCTGGAATACAGTTGATATATTTTCCTTTGGTCTCAGTGAGATCTGCTTCAAGTTCACCTTCTAGAAAACTCAAGTCCAGGGTTGATCCTAACCCCCTCTGCCAAACAGACGATATCCACGCTCTCTGAAATACAGTTGATATATTTTCCTTTGGTCTCAATGAGATCCGCTTCAAGTTCACCTTCTAGAAAACTCAAGTCCAGGGTTGATCCTAACCCCCTCTGCCAAACAGACGATATCCACGCTCTCTGGAATACAGTTGATATATTTTCCTTTGGTCTCAGTGAGATCTGCTTCAAGTTCACCTTCTAGAAAACTCAAGTCCAGGGTTGATCCTAACCCCCTCTGCCAAACAGACGATATCCACGCTCTCTGGAATACAGTTGATATATTTTCCTTTGGTCTCAGTGAGATCCGCTTCAAGTTCACCTTTTAGAAAGCTGAGTTTCTTGTTTACGTATCATCTCAGCGGCCTTCCTTTAGTAACTACCAAAGCTGATCCAGCAATAAATTTTGCATGGTCTTCTCTGCAATACTTAGCTCTCCCGCTTTGCTCAACTGTTAAGGCTACTACAACACTTGTATCTCAATACTGAAAGAAAGGCTGAGAAAATCGTACCAACTGCTTACTTGATGCAAAGACCAGTTTTAAAAAATGACCCTGGGGAAATTCTTTAACGCTTATTTCCGCCTATTTGGCTCCCTTTTGGTCTATATAAAAATTCTATCTATATTCTCCCACTTTTGCAAACATCTTCTCCAACTACCGTTTTGGACTCGTAGCCAATGGATTTTAAAGAGATATGGTGTTTTGAAACTTCTTCAAAAAATAGACCAGCTTGTGGACAGACTCCATAAGCGTTGTCAAAGTACTATCCTCTTTTCCCTAAGCTATGTATAATTCAAGTGGACTCAAGATGTTGTTTTTCCTGTGTGTGTTATATATATATATATATATATATATATATATATATATATATATATATATATATATATATATGTATATATATACTCATGTAAGTCTATAAATGTTGTGTAGAGAGGATTGAAATACATTACTATTACATTAGAAGAGTGTGACTAATTTAGTGAATTTTCGAAGGTTGAAAGAGGAGGCGCATAACAAACATCCCTAAACACACATATATATATACAAAAACCGGGCATAATCAACAAAATATATAAAGGAAAAATCTGAACATTGTGGGAGGATACAGGCATACCTCATTCATTTTCACGTAACTGCAAAGAAGCTAAACAAAATAAAATTCAAGAAAAGCGAGAAACATTTGACCTTGACATATCCAGTAAAATAGCGAGTTCTTATGAAAAAAGGCCCTCCAAAATTCATACGTTTATGTGAAAAAAGGAAAGGACAACAAGAATATAATTCAACTATAATCTACATTGACTGCTATTTCAACTATGAAGTTGTATTTTTTATAGTTCATTTCTTACTTATATTCACTTTTTTTTTTTTTTTTTTTTAATCCACCAGTTAAGTCGTTTATATAACTAATGACAGAATTAAATTAGTATTTGGAGTCTTAATAAATCTTTTGTTCTCTTAACATGGCACAATAGAAACAAAAGCCAAAATTACAAAAACAACAGAAGCACACACACGAAAATAAAAAAGAAAGACAATAATATCCAAACAGGAGAACCAAGAATCTTAACAAAAAAAAAAAGTTGCGTTAAGTCCAGACACATTAGTTAAACTTGTCCCTCCACCTGTTCAAACCAGAATGATGGAATGTCTAGAAAATACACTGGAATCTATAATAGAACATAATAAAAAAACATTGCATAATGGTTTATATGAATAAAAGAAAAGTAAGAAAAACATTAGGTAGTGTTTTAACACTCAACGATTAACACTTTAGTATTTAACAGTCACAGGAAAACATTCAAAACTCAATTTTTCTACTTGAGAAAAGAAGGTCAGGAGTAATATTCTTACAGGCAAAGCAGACGCTTTGAGGTTAGGGGACATATTTCTTAGTATGTCTGAACTTAAACACAATTGGAAACACAGAAAGCAGCTGACTCAGAAATCATGCCTAAGGCCAATGGGTACAGAAGCTGAACACTTACATTTTTATTTAGCCGATAATGCAGTCTGCAATTTGGGAAAAAAGCCAACATTAGTTCAAAACAAAGGTAAGTGACTATCAATGTAACACACACTACAAGACTGAACATGCATTCCACTTCCTCTTTGAAATCATAGGTAAATCCAGAGGGAGATGACGATAATACGCCTCTCCCTGATCCGAGATTATATTTTGTCTTAATATTATTCATTTCAGATAGCTTTACTACCAAAATTTGTATACTATTTGCAAAACAATGTTTTTCAAGGCAAGCCCCACTTTCCGATCACAGATATGGTGTTACAATATTGACCTTCCCACTTATTGGTCAGTCGAGGTTGTATTGGTGTAGGTAATAAATTAACAGATGGAAATAAAAAAGTCCCAAAACGACATATTCTCTCAGGAAATGTATTAGAAATCTTAGAACCTTTAATAGTACTACACTGCACGTGAGTTTAGTACATAACAGCAAGCCCTTCAATAGCGTACTCTAACAATGGTAAGGAGATTGGCATATATAGGAGGGATTCCATGGGGATGAGATACAGACCAAAATCATTGCAAGAATAGACTTAATTCCATCTAGAAAATTACAAATCAAACTAAAACTACACAGACATTCAAAATTCAGGCCATTTAAGACTAGTACCAAGACACTAGAACTGCCTGAAAGATACATTAATGAGCAATTTTGTAAAAGGCACATTTTAGAGCACATGGTTCAAAAAAAAAAAAAAAAAAAAAAAAATTCGCTTGCGGAGTAATGGTCTGCGTAGTGCAAGCACCGATCTCCAGATTCTCTGCCTTCGTCCACGAGTACAATGCGTGCCTGGAGGCAAATCATTCGACGTTTCCCGTGTTTATCCCCCAGATTTCTCCAGATACCTATTTGGAGCTGAGCCGACTTTGACTGAGCTTGCAAAGCCACACCGCTGACCCCCGTTCCAAACCAAAGAATCAGCGACGTCAGGATTCGAACTCCAGCCCTTACGGACACAGGATTTCAGGTCTAGCATGCCTACCCCTCGGCTAGGAAACTCAACCTACGATTTACAAAAAAAGCTAAATTTACTTGCTTCCTCAAAATCCTCTGGCGAATAGGAGTCTAAGGCCTGGAATGATTAAACATTTCAGTTGTCATATTACTTGGAAACAACGGTCGGTATTAAAAAAAAATAAAAAATACCTAATAGACACTACATGACAGTATCTATATATAATAGGTCATTGTCCCGTTCTAAACAATTTGCGAGCAAAATCAACTCTTCATCCAAATTAGGGAGCCGGGGAGGAATCTGTTGAACTACAGAATTAGCCAAATACTTTCTTCTTTGAAGAAAAAACATGCTGTTAATAGTTTTTCTTCATATAAGTACGTATTAAAAGAACAACAATTTGAAAATTTTAAGCTGTTAAATTAAAAATAAGTTCAAACATCTTCTTATGGTATATATATATATATATATATATATATATATATATATATATATATATATATATATATATATATATATATATATATATATATATATATATATATATATATATGTATATATATATATATATATATATGAATTCTAAATCGCACAGTGTTCTTCTTTATCTCATCAGTAGATAAACAGGATTGCAGATGGCTCTACAATATATAGTGGTGCGAAATTCATTGAAGTTTAACCACCTTGAATATGGGACTGAGGCAAACATATTTTCAAATCTAATAAAGAAAGTGAATACTAAATTAAAATACATTGTACCAATGGATATATTAATTTAAAGTAAATTTGGATAAATAATTTAGTTGAAGGAATCAATCATAGTTTTTTTTTCTAGTATGTCTATTTGAACACAAGGTACCCAGCAATGGTTCTTCTCAGAAGATATAAATTTACTCAAAAAAAAAGTCGATCTGATTTACGCATATTGATTTTTAATAGTTTTTAATACTTTGAATACAAAAGAAGTCTAATTTAAAGTCGATGACATCCAAGTAAGTCCATTATTTCCGCTTAAAATGTTCAGACTTGTGAATTTGGCACACAAAACAACTTGAATTACATAACAAACAGATCCAGAGCACTTCAAACACATTGAGCTTACTAATGAGAATCTGGAATCTTACAGTCTTACCTCGTTCCCCTCGACCGCTGCTTGGCAGTGTTTATTGACTGTTTTGACTTTTGGTCCGTATCGGAATCCTCGTCATTATTCTCTGGATCCACACCTAAAGGAGATACATATATATTGAGTATCAGTTTATTAATAAATACAAACATTGAACAACCCTCCCAAATCAGAGTATCTCAGGTGCAGAAACTATGTTTTAGGCAGCTCCTGTTTAAGATTGCAGTCAAGTCGTCCAAACCTTTTTTTTTACAAGATTCGCAGCACCATCTGTAACTTGGTAACAGTCACATAGTGTTGACACCAGTCTATTCCATAAATTTTGATTTTAACTACTCATTCTCATTAAAAACTTCAAATTCCCATTTTGGCTAGTTCTTGAACAATTCAAATTTGAAGAAATAGCCTACTCATCAAATTATCAGTTTAACCTATGTTTTTGAAAAGAAGGCAACAGCACTATTCTGCAGCTCTTGTTAAATATTACTATTCTTATAAGCATAAAAATTGTTTTCAACGTAATTCAATACTTTTGATTTTATTAAGGATTTTCCCCCTCTTAAAAGCGAAAAGACTTACGAACAAGGACGTCCTAAGAGGAAAATCCCTGCACACCTTCTCCCGTCCTTGAAAGATTAAAAATACGCAAAAGGTGCAAACTTTTGTAATTAAATAAATATTTGATTCACTTTGCGCTAATTTTTTAAACCCTTTATTCAAAATCCTTGATGTTTCGACGTACCCCCCCCCCCCTCTCCCCACGGAAAAATATCTTACTGTATCTAATATTGTTCCTATAGTTTCCTTTATATTTTATATCAGTAGGATTTGCCTGTTTTTGTGTTAGGTTTATTTTTGCTCATTTAAAATGATTTTCATATTTTAGTAATGTCATCCTAAATTTGTAGGTCGCCCTTTCAGTTCTTTTTGCTTGGTTTTATTCTCCCACCACCCCAAAAAAATCTATACACTTCAAAGATTTTTCAAATAGTTTCCTATATTCTTTGCCTGTTTGAATAATGCCATCATAAATTTGTATATGTAACTATTTTTTCTTTTTTAAAGGCAACCGTCAACTTCAACTACAAATAGGAATAAGCGATAATACTAGCTGATTAAACATCGGATTCATGAGACAACACTGCTTAGTAGAATATAAATCAACCAATGATCAAAATTTTACATGTCTTATGGTGGCGTGATCTCCGATCGTACTATGATGGAACTGACCTCTGCCATATAATACAGGACCCCGAGTTCTGCCGCAGCTGCAGCAACCCCTTGCAGAGCCTGGAATTAGATTCCAGTGATAAGATTATTCAAAAGCGGCTCCATTGTAATCTGAACATGAAGAAGAAGAATAAATTTTAAAAATGAAACCATCGACCATTGCCTATTTGAATGTAAATGGACTAACGCCCTCTATTGGGCTAAGGCCTGCATAGCATACCCTTCAGATTAAACTGTTAAATTCTCCAAACTCTACAAACTACGACCATCAGTTAAAACCCTGACGGACATGACCTTCATAAAGACTACTGAACTCGAAATATGCACCATTATTACCCAGTGCCTGGAATCCAAGGAGCTATCACAAAATACATAAATTGTGTTAATCTGTAATAATTTAAGACGCCGCACATGGAGGGAGAAAAATGAAGAGGACTCATTAGTCGTAACTGAAACGGCCTTAATTCTAACAGAAGAGGTGGTGGCAACCATCATAAGTGTTTGAAACAGGTAATTTGCTGTACTTTCCAATTTCAAGCTGTGCAGGTAGTCAGAGCACTTGCATAGCTCATCAGAGTAATTTTAGCAATACCCAAAGATTAGGGATTCTTGTCAAAGGAGGAAGAGGCCATTATACTTGAAAAATAAAATGAATTATTAAATATTAATTTCGTTGATTTCAAGTCTACTATTGAGTCTTTTAATAACTGAACACCTATGAAGAGTCACTTTCTATGGATATTTTTCGGTCAGTTTCTCCTTGCTAGTCCCAAGCACCGACATCTTCTACCTCCTGCTGCCATCTCAGTAACAAACACCACGAGGAAGAAATTATAAATGCCAATATCTTAGAGAACTAACCGGATTAAAATTCATTCGTACGGATTTTTACAAGCGCCTTAAACAAAATATCCTACGGCTAGTATTGTTAAAGGCACAGCGATTTAGTTTACGATTTTTAATACCAAAGACTACAAAAGCACCTGTATTGAAATAAATTATTCTCATCTTATACCAACAAAATTTAATCAATAAATTTTGCTTCTTTTCTCCGTAATTTAGAAGATGAGGATTCCAGGATGAATCTTGGAATTAAGCACCCCCTTTTATTCTCTTGTTGCAATCTATGATTCTTGAATAAATAGACTGGCATTATTATAACAAGTTCACCAATTATAATAAACGTTTTATTTTGAAACGAGGAAAAAGATCAAGTTTGAGGCTGTATAGAACACATTCTCTATTTACTAATTATTTCGTTATATTTATTTCTTTATTGCATAGAATAAAATTACAGTGTAAAAACAATTGAACAATCAGGTATCCATTTAATTCCTAAGCATTATTTCTCGCATGCTTTGGAAAATTTCAACACGCGCGGATTTGCGTTTTTCCGCAAAAAGGTAAGAAAAAAATTGTTAACAAATCGTTGAGGTTACATACAAAAAGCAGCATGTGAAAACTATGGGTTAATAAAAGGTAAAGGATGCGGCACTAGACCCTTAAGGTCCGAACCAGCGGTGCTGATCTCCGTCTCAAGGCCCTTCAGCCAGGAAGTGCAATGGGGGGATGAGTGCCAGCTATCCTTTGCTTTTACACACCCTTCCTGTTTACCTTCCCCAGATTTCCCCATGTACCTATTTAGAACTGGGTCGACTCTGGCTGAGCTAACAGAGCTACCCCACTGACCCCCGTCCCAAACCAAATAATTGCGTACACTAGGACTCGAAACCTTGCCCTCTCGGACAAAGGATATGGGTTAGTCACAAAGCCTACCTATATTTGCTTCTGCCGACTTTCTTGGCTCGATCGTCTTCTTTTTGTGACTTTCTTTGTCAATTTCGGCTGATTCGCAGATCAACAGACCTGTCTTCCTTCGATCATCCGCTCCAATGCAAGCTTTAATTAGCTCACTTGCATTCTCTGAGCATTTCCTTTTCCCAGGTCGAGTCACTTCTGGAGTATTACTCCTCGTGGAAATAGATGGACCTGATACCTCAGAGTCGGGCGTGTTGCTATTTCTATCGTCAGAACGAAGACTGCTTCCAGAGTCCTCTCGCTTTCTTCTTGTACCGCGCTGCAATTACGAGGGAGTAAATTATTTTTTGGTAACTATGGGCTGATTAAGTTTAAGGACAAACGGAATAAGAAATACAATATATATATACATATATATATATATATATATATATATATATATATATATATATATATATATATATATATATATATATATATATATATATATATATATATATATATATATATACATAATATATACATATACATATATCATAGTTTAGACACAAAGACCAATAAATCGTATAAGAAAAAAATTGCGTCGAAACGGTTTTCCACATTTTTATACATTTTTATCAAAGAAAAGGCGGTTAAGCACATTAAGAAGAAAAACGTAATTTTACTAGGAAAAGATTGCGTTACACAACAATCTTTACAAAATTATGAAAACGTGTTTATTTAATACTTGTCTTGCTAAATTTCCGCGCAAATAACTGGAAAATAGCTTACAGATTTGCGAAGTGCAGTTCGTAGCTACCAGAAAGTACTAACAATTAGGGAAGAGGGTGTCTACATTTATGAATGAAATTAATACTGGTCTACAATAAAAAAAATACATAATTCCTAGTTTTAAAATAATAATAAAGATATTTAACAATAATTTTACTAAGGCTGCTTTCCACAGAATTGACCATTTTAAACTTAAAAAAACTTAAAGTAATCATAACTTAGTTTCTAATGATGAAATTGAAAAATGGTAATATATTCATTATAGTGGCCACAGTATTCGAATTTTCTTTTTTTTTGAAACATCGGCAATACCAAAAACATAAAACTTTGACAGTTTATTAAGCCACATATCAATACTAAAAACTGGATATTATTTTTCTTTTCCTCTTTTTGATTGAGATTCAATATTATTAAGTGTACTTAGTAAGGATCGATAATCCTATAAAAAGGATTTGGCCCTTCTTCAGCCCGATAGTGGGGAGAAACTCACATTCCATCGTTCTTAAAGTTGCCAGTTATGCATAGGTAGGAGGGAAGAGTGTTAGGTTTTGAAGAAATTACCTCAATACCGGTCGAATTTGAAATAGTCTAGGCGTAGGAAAGTTAGGGGAAGGGGAATCCCAAAAAATTGGTTGCTTTTGAATACATCGAGATTTAAGAATAAACCATTGTGACTATTAAAAAAGTAGTCAACAATTTAATGATATTGGTAATTTGCTTGGGAAAATTAAGCAGTCAGTTGTGTTAAAAATTAGATTGTATATTCAACCTTGGCAAAAACAGATTTTCCCAGATAGCTTAATCAGGTTTCTTTCTTATGGGAATTCCTTTGCCTTTGAACTATGCATTTGATGAATTGCGTTTTTTTTTATCGACACATAAATTTTGAGACAAATTACCCATACAATTTATAAAACTGTTACTCACAAAGTTCTTATCCTCAAATAATAGCCATTTAAGCTGAAAATTTACACTAAAGCAAGATGTTGCCTATTTAGCAGTTGTGATCTTGATAAAGTCTAATTCTAAATTTTTGAAAAAAACAAAAACAAAAAAAAACAGTACTTTCTTTCATTTTATAAATGCAACAATAGACACGGATGCATTTTTTACATACATGCCGGAGATAAGGGAGGTAGGAAGGGCATTAGAGTCGGTTATAAGTTATACCTGTTCCAACTCGGGACATTTTCAATATAGCCTGCTGACTCCAACTCTGACTCGTAAAACTTCAAAAAATAATTGCTCCGACTCCGAGTTGTAATACTTCCGTTTTGGTAAAGGCCCTTTTTTCTTCCCTTTTTGTAAAAAGTACATAGTTTATCTAATTCTATTCTAAATACAATTTTGATAACCCTATCAATAGCTAATATTTATCACGTAAATTATTTATTCAGCATTGCCAGAATTACTGCAGAGTACAAGCATCTTTCTGCATTTTATACGTAATATATTTCCAAATATTACATACATATTTTTCAGTAGTGAGTGATACAAAAGTGATACAATTAATTGATTACATTTTTTCTGTATTAACACTATAGTACTATGGTACAAAGAATCCTAATCACTATAATTAGCCTACAATATTAATTTTATTTATTATTGCCACTTTTTAGTAGTGTTTGAGAGTATTTGGCTTGACTCCAGCATTTATGTGTTTCCATGACACCAACGCCAAAGGATCTTACATTATTTCTGCTACTCCGACTCAATTCGGCAAAAATTTACTAAAATTCCAACTCCAAAGCCCTGGAGGGTGGCCCTAGAAAATTAAAAATAATGCCCTAAAATACACGTTTGTGGTTTACCCACCTTCATGCCTCAGGGGTAACCCTATAATCCATATAGAAACTAAACTTTATGACAAAATGTGATGGTGCGTGCAATAAAAGTATAGCATAATAAATTGAAAAAGAAGCAAAAACAACCCGACAACACCATTCTTGAAACACCACGATCCATTTTTCCTTCAACAGTGTCGCACACAGTACACACAGAGGAACCTTTCCGATTTCCACATTGGCGACTTCTTCGGTGGAGAAGCTTTGCTTAGAAAATGCGAGTTTTTATCCTTTTATTTTATCTTTTAATTTTGTTGTGTTTCTCTTCAAATGCAGTTTTTATATTGTTTTTTTTTTCAGCTGATAATGGCTACCAGATGTAAAATCGAAATGTCCGAGCTATAGTTGTAGGCTATATTTGTTTCTATGTCCTTATTAAAAGCTTTACTGTTTTTTTTTTTTTTTTTTTTTTTTTTCAAGGGCAGCATGGCCAAAGAAAATATCTAGCATTTGCTTCCATTTAGTTTACAGTCTAGAGGTGGAAATTCACAAACGGGGCCGAGGGGGGGGGGGGTGTGAGACGAGCACTTTCGCAAAATTCCTAATGAAGACAAAAACAGATATTTTTCAAGATCTAGGGGGGGGGGGGTCTCTACCACTTTCTATACTGGAAGAAGGTACTTTCAAAAATTTAAAAGGGGTCAATTGCATCAGACCCCTTGCTTCTCCCCATTGGAGCCCTACCTAAGCCTTACACTATTCATCCCCATTTGAAGAGCATATTAAAGAGCTGAACAACTTAAGAACCTGAAGCGTAAAGAGCGGGGCGCTGAGGAGGGAACGGCCCCTTTCATACACGGAGTAATTTTTGTTCGTTTTAAGTTTTAATGTCGCTCCTTACTTTCAGTTAAAAAAACTTATTTTTTTTTATATTTAATCCCATAAAAAGACCATAAGTCTTGAACTTAGGACATGTTGTTCAAAGATATTCATCACATAGCCAGGATCATACATGCAGGAAATCTAGGAAGGGAGGAGGGGATAGAATCTAGGGGGAGTGAATTTGCTATTTTTCCCATTTTTATAATGAAAGCAAAAAAGGGCATTTTTCAGATCACCCACCAAAACTGTATTTTCTTTTATCTAGGAGGAGCGAAAAATCAAGCGGAGGATAGGGGCATGTATCCCCCTGTCCGCCCTCCAGTTGACATCACTGCAGATAGTATCAAACCTGAAAAAATGGTAATTTTTAACGAAAAATTACTTAATCTGAAATATCTTTATTAAGAATGAAGGAAAGCTTAAATATGCAAGTGACCAAGGTTACAACAATTGTTTTATAATGCAATGCAGTCGGATTATTAACTAGAAAAAAGTAAGGCTCTTATCTGTTTCTTTTGCAGGTATATAATTAACGCGATATATCTGTGGACCTAAGTTCTTATTATCATATCTTATTATGCTAGAACTCCCCCTAACTTGGTCAAATGTATTCATCCTAGTTGCCTCTCAATTCCATTTCCTATCTAACTTCTAACCTCTAGGAGCATAGCCGTTCCAAGAATCGGTGGCACCTAAGACAAAATTGCCCTCAGCACCCCCACAAAAATTCTTAGAAATAAAAAATGGTTTACACAATCTTCTTAAAAAAAATGGTAGCGGTACCCTCCAGCCACGGCACCCAGAGCAACTTGATCTGGTCTCATTACCATCATAGAGCAGCCCTGGAGAGGACAGAAGAGGGCCCTAAATCAATATCATTGGGACATCTGCAAAAACAGGGCGTCAGATCCCAACCAAACGTGGCTAGAAGCAAGATCTAGTGCCCTATTTGTGTCTTGTAAGTATCTGGACAGAATCCAACTTCTGCACGACGTCATGGGTGCAATCCTAAATTCGTGACATCACGTCATCTATCAGAAGCACATGTGAGTTATCAACCACCTAATTTCAATCGAATCTATATTACAAAGACCATATTTCAACAGAATCCATACATTCTAGCTTCTTTATTATTAACTCCTTTTGCATTTTCCCTCATAACAGACAAAAACAATGACTTATTAGAAAATATTGCTATATATATATATATATATATATATATATATATATATATATATATATATATATATATATATATATATATATATATATATATATATATATATATATATATATATATATATATATATATATATATATTTACAAAAGAATTCAAGGTACTTCTGATCAAAAGGTTTCCAGAAAATCGTTCTTAATAGGTATTTCCTACAATAATAGGTAAAGCCATTACAATTTTTGCCAAAAACAACTTTTGAGTTGCTTACGAAAAAACAGAATGATCACAATGACAACCATCATTGCAGTATGTCATAAGAGAGGTCATATCCAGAGGGGGGGGGGCTATTCAAACCCAGAGATAATCATTCAAACAAAGACCCAGAATTTATGGATCCAATTGGAGGTAGACTAAGAATGTCCTTAAAGCTAACAACTTTCAACAAGAGCTAAGAGCTCATATGGTATGAGCTCTAGCAAAATTCTAAGAATCAATAGATTGCTTTAAAAGGAAAATCAGAGGCTTAATACCGGTCGGGATTTAAAATAAGAGCTCTGAGTCACGAAGTCCTTCTAAATATCAAAATTCATTAAGATTCGATCACCCACTCGAAGTTAAAAATACCTCAATTTTTCAGAATTAACCCTCCCCCCAACTCCACCAAATAGAGCGGAATCCCGTATCTAGGACTTGTGCTTATTTTTCCCACCAAGTTTCATCCCGATCCCTCCATTCTAAGCGTTTTCCAAGATTTTAGGTCCCCCCAACTCCCCCCAATTTCGGCGGATCTGGTCGGCATTTAAAACAAGAGCTCTGAGACACGATATCATTCCAAACATCAAATTTCATTAAGATCCCATCACCCGTTCGCAAGTTAAAAATACTTCATTTTTTCTATTTTTCCGAATTAACCGACCCCCCACTCCCCCCAGATGGTCAAATCGCAAAAATGACTATTTGTAATTTAATCTGGTCCGGTCCCTGATACGCCTGCCAAATTCCATCGTCCTAGCTTACCTGGAAGTGCCCTAGTGTATGCTTATAGTGATAAAACGCAGCAGAAGCCTTCAACAATAAAAAATCGTTCATAGCATAAAAAATAGCTATTAAGAAAAATGTAGAGACCAAAAAATGTGACTGATTATAAATGTAATCATCCTGGCAATAAGGACTTTACTACAGTATTTTCAATCCATGATATACCAAACAAATCTTACCTTATTTTGAAATTCCGGAGATGGGCTTGGAGAGCCCTTTAAAGCAGAGAACTTCGCTTCCAGTTTTGACAAATCAGGACTCACAAGTCTAGTTCCAGATCGTGTACTCCTCATAATAGGCTCAATGAGTTCTTCATCAAGTGGACACTTAAAATCTTCAACATCAAACGTCTTGGAGCACTTTACTCTTCTGGATTTCTTTGGAGTTCCATTAAGTTCATGCGAAAACTCATTCACAGAAGAAAAGAGTGGCTCTGATAGTAGTTTTGGACAAACCTGGGTCAAGTCCAAATCACCCTTTTCATCATCACTCTCCTTCGCTTTAATTGTTTCTTCTTTGTTAGTTTCTGAAGTTGGTATTTTCTGATCATCTTTTGATTCTTCAGCCAACATACCGGGAGACGGGCTTGATAACTCATTCTTAAAATCAACATCTAAACTTTGGTCTTTTTTAACTTCAAAGATGATCTCAGAGCTTTTTGGACTAGAAACTTGTTCCCTTTTTTCATCTTCCCTGCACTTCAGTTCAGCTTCTTTTTCCTTGTCACCAATGTCATTTTCCAAATGTTTTTCTATTTCTTTTTCAGATTCAGTGACCTCATCAGGCACAGAAACATTTTCAACATTCTCACAAAGACTCTCTTTAACCATATCATCATTTGAACAAGTTTCTCTTGAAGTTGTACTGGTTTCTTCTTGTTTTACGAAAGGTATTGTTTCATCAGATGTGACAGGGTTAGTTTGCTTCATCTCCTCTTGTGAAATGTCAATCTCACCTTTTTTGGCAGATGATTCCTTCATCAAGTTAATCTGTTCCTTTTCAGCTGATGAGTCTATCAAATTTTCTTGTTCCTTTTCGGCTGATGAATGTAACACAGTTTCAAATTCCTTTTTAGTTGATGAGTCAATCATATGTCCCTTTTCAGATGATGATGATTTCATCTCATTTTCTTGCTCTTTTTTAGCCAAGCTTAATTCACATGAATTTGATTCAATTTCAATTACACTGGAATTAACCAACATTTTGGTTACTTCTTGGTCTTCTACCAAATTTAAACTCAATAAATCTACTTTTCCTACATCCTTGGTTTCAATCAGCTCATTAGTTACTTTCATACCAGCTGAATGTAAGTCAGGCTCTGTAATAGCATTCAACTCGGTCATTGTTTTTTCTACTTCACTGACAAACACTGAATCTTCAACAGCATTAGTACTTTCAATGTTACTGTTGGTTAAATTCTCATTACTGTCACTTATATCCAGTTGAGAACTTTCAACTTTCTCTTGTAAAGAACCACAGGGTACATCTACTTCATTGACAGACGCTGAATCTCCAAATGAACTAGTCATTTCAATATTACTGTTGATTAGCTTATCATTTTTGTCCCTTTCTTGATCTGAACAAGTTTCAACGTTTTCTTTGAATGATCTGCAAGCTTTATCACTAAGCATTTTATCAACTGTATTCAAATGAGATTTGTTTTCAACTTTAGTTTCCAGATTACTTTTAGAAACTTGGGTCATCTCTTGTTTTAATTCTTTAGCAGTCATTGAACTTTTAGTTGCTAAATTAGACTGATCTGCACCTTCTTCTGCAGGTTCATATTTGGGATGATTAGCATTTGACAAGCTATTAGATTGGAGCTCAGATTCAATTGGTTTGATTTCTTTGTCACTGCTATTCAATGTTTCCTCACAGTAAAATATAGATCCTGAGCAGACACTTTTTGAAACTTTTTCTTCTACATTCTTTGTAACATCACTATCTTTCTTTACCTCAGACAAAATATCAGCTTTTTCTGTTGATACTACTATTGCAGATGCTAGGGATACAATTTCGTTCTTATAACAAGAAGAGGTTTCTCCTTTTGTTAAAACAAGAGACTGACCTGATTCTGTGACACAAACAGCATTTGCTAATCCAGAACTTGCTGTTGACACAACAACAGGCTTATAAAAGACACCGTCTACTGTTTTCATGGGCAGAAGGACTTTAAACTGAGGGCCTCCAGTCATGGAAGTAGGAGGAGCTGTGCCTTTTGGTAGGGTAACTAATTTAATTGGCACCATTTTCTTTCCTGGTGGCAGCACAAAATTTTTATGGCCTGAGAAAACAAATTTTGGGTCTGACAAAGGGGATTCTCTTTTAGGAATAGTAGACATGATTTGCATCGCGCTGGATTCAAGATTAGGCTCTACTTTGGGCTTTTCTGGGGATCCAATCATCTTTTCATGGTCTTTCTCTATTTCATTTAGAATTTTATTGGTTCTTACTATATCTGTCTTTCCTCCATGTGAAATTGCTGTTAACTTGCAAGAAGTATGAATCCCTTGCTCCTTTCCTTCAACAGAAACAACATCAATCTCAGAAAAAGTACTTACTATATCTGTCTTTCCTCCATGTGAAATTGCTGTTAACTTGCAAGAAGGATGAATCCCTTGCTCCTTTCCTTCATCAGAAACAACATCACTTTCAGAAAGAGAGATATTTTTAACTTCTGGAATAAACTTCTTTTCACACTCACCCTCTTCTTCAAATCCAGAAATGGACTCTGACTTCGAGACCATATTTTCTGCAGTTGTTATTGTTGGTTTTAATACTGTTGCTGAATTACTGCTGCTGCTGCTGGTTTCTAACTTCACCTCAAATATTGAAGATTCACTACAAGTTATTGTTGTGTGCAGATCACAAGATTCAATAGAATTGCTTAAAGGGGGTGACACTTTTTCAGAATTTTTGCTATCTTCTAGACTGTTTAGTTTTTCTGATGTAAGTAGAGTACTATCTAAACTATTGCTCACAACTCTACTTCTTTTTAAAGTAATATCAGAGCAGTCAGGTGGCATTTGAGGGTTGTAAGATTTGAAACTGTTACTTTTGTCTAAGCTAGGTTTAGCAATTACGGATATGGAGTCTCTCAATTCACAAGGTCTTGTCTCACTAGATTTATCAACCTGAACATCTTCATCATTCAATTTAGTCTCTGAGATCTTCGAAGTGGGAACTTCACACCGAGATTCCATATCAGATGGATTATCAGTTTTAAAGGAACTGTGTTCAATAGCTCTTGAATCACTACTAGCATGTGTCCTAGCACTGCAATCACCACAGAATTCAGACCTTTTTACCGTTCTTAATTCTTCTTTTTCACTATAGGATGATGAATAGCTTCCACTTTTATCATTTTCACTATTATGGCAAAAGTTTTCACAGTGGACACTAGTAAACTGCTCAAGTTTGACCAGCTCTTGAGTGATTCTCTGAACTGCAAGGACATCTTCAGGCAGCATAATCGACTTTGATTCCTTTGCAGTCAATAAATTGTCTGTTAATACAGCTGTAACAGAGTTTTCAAAAGGCTGGGGACTACACATAGTTAAATCGCTTGGTAAATCAGAATAGGGATCTTCTTTGGGTGATGTATGCACTGGTGAAACATTCTTATGATCTGGAGTCCTATGTATATTTCCATGTGCTAGGGGATCACCCAGGTCTAAACGAGCAGGACTTTCACCCTGGTTGGGGCTCTTTTCAGATAAAGCATCCATAGACTCAATGCCAGAATCTTCACCCTGATTGTTTCCATTATTGGAGTCCACAGGACTCTGAACAACATCACTTTTCACAGCAGTATCAACCTGGTATGGTTCTATATGACTAGGGACCTTGATTGTCTCACTCTCAGTCTCGGAAAGAGTTCGAGTAGCACTGTTTAAAACACTAATTTTGTACAGTTTATCGTTTGGTTTCAGCTTATCGATGATCCGGGTCACATGGTCACCATCACGCACATTATTCCCAAGGAACTCTTCCCGGACGTCTTCTGCCTTCTTTGCCAGGCCCTCAAATCCCTCAACTTCTTCTGGATACTCAGGCAGACGAGTACCAGATGGTGGGCTTGAATCTAAAAGAAAAACTAAGTTAATATCAGCTATATGAATGCCTCAGCCTTCAAGGCATATGGATTGAGTAACAGAAGAATTTATTTTCTGGATTGGATTCAAGAACCTAATTTTGAATATTAAATGGTAGGATATTTGAACCTCATGTCAAAGCAAAGAAGCCTCTTATGCCTCCTTTGTATGCAATATAACATAATTACAAACAGCATAGACCAATAGGAGTTTAAAGCTAAAAAAAATTATTTTGGCCCAGACACAACTTTTTTTTATAATTGCCCTTTCGAGATTACATGAAGAGGGGGAGGATGTTGGGAACTTTAAAAAAAAGAAATTTTTAGTAAATATATTACTATACTAAGTTTAAACTACGAATCCGAACGCTCTCTTACAAGAGTCCTTGCTAAAATACAAAGCATTAAAACTAAAAACGATACCAAGGTTAATAGCTCCATAAAGGATAAGCCCCCTTTTTTGTCTACCAATTTCAGAAAATATTTTAGGTTAAGGCTGAAAAACTAGCAGTAAACATTAAACTTCTTTTTGCATTTATAATTCCCTATACAATTATGTACAGGTAGATAGTGCATAGTAATAATGTATATAGCAATGATGATAATAATACAACAATAATGTACACAGTAGATTTGCTTACTTTGGCATTAGAGTATTTGCTGCATATATATAAAGCATTTAAAAAGGTAAATAAAGTGCCATATCTGCTAAATTCTTGAAGAAATTAAGATTAAAACTAACAATGGCATGATAGTAAAATAAATAAAAAAAGATCTGATTGCAATACCAATTCCACCTCACACCACCAATCTCAATGTGGTTCTGGACTGTTTTCTAAATTGAGGAGGAGGAGCTGAGGTGTATGATAAAATGATTCATAACTTATCACAGTACCCAACCACCTCACACCAATGCCTTACACATCCTCAACCTCATTCTGATTGTGGCCTAGCGCTATACCTACCTACATAGTTCTAAATTATTTTAAATCATTCCTTTTACTATCTCTTCCCACCCCACTTGAGAACAATTTACTTTTCATTTTACTCCAGTTTGATTGCCAAAAGGCAGGATTTTCGTCACCATATCACCCTCCATCTATAAAAAACGATTTAATCACCTTAACCCTTCTCTGCACAGCTTATTGTTTGATTTATTAAAACACATTCTTTAAATTTTTGGTTACTATAGGCCATGGTTTGCTCTATACTATGTTGCAGCTACTGCTGCAACTATAATATCTTGACCATCGTTATTACTGCGGCTTCTAGTGTTCTTATCTTAGCGGTAAGATAAGTTCTGATTCTTCTATACTTTTCAACTGCAAAAAAAAAAAAAAAAAAAAAAAATCACTACACGTTTTTTTTTATAGATTGGTTTGCTATATTTTTCAAGTAAAAGTTGACGTTTTCATGGTACAATGAACAAAAAGTTAAGATTCTAAAGACGCAAAATTTAGAATTTTTCATCATATAAAAAAATTACAAAAAAAAAAATGGTGATTACAATCAAATGGAATATTTGATCTATTTTCAAGCTTCCAAATAACCCACAATACCAGGCAAACAATGAATTGACGTTCTAGCTATACTCTAAAGTAATTGTCTCTCCTACTAAAATCTTTGCTTGTTAATACCTCTCTGAAACTCCTCTCAATTGAAACAAAATATTCTAATGATTTCATATTGAGGAAAAGGCAACTACATGAAGATTAGAAACGAAAAGACAACAAATAAATATTACTCTAATTCATTATTTTCACAAAGTTTAATTGATAATTGGCTTTTTCAAAATGGAACTTTCAACTTTGAGGGCGCATAACTTGAGAAGTACTGGTTTCATGATTTTGCTTTTTGAACGTCTTTTGATGAAAGTATTTAAAATCTAATAACTAGAGAAAATTTAAAATAGCTATTTTGAGTTCTTCCACCCTCTGTCTCACTGTTCATTCTGAGCTTGATGAAAGACTGACAACAGAACAAACATACATCTTGGATAATGACATGTTGACAAAACTTTTCCAGCAAAAAAAACTGTTAAATTATAATTTCCCAAAATTTTGATATTCTGAGTTCAAAAGATGTCACTGAGGTCCCTCATCTATTGTATTTTTGTAAAAAAAAAAAAAAAAAAAAAAAAAAAAAAAAAAAAAAAAAAACTAAATGAACACAACAAGACTTGAAACTGATGCTCAAATTCCTTAATTTTGAAGAAAGAATATTCTGCAAAAGTTTCCTGGGATAACTCCAAAAACAATGCAAATGCAGATAATTTTTGCAAACCACAATGGCCTGCCATCATAAAAAAACAAAAGAGAAGAAAAGCAAGAATGTGGTTTTATAAGGCTAACACGAATACTGGATGCAACAAAACAGATACTCCAAGAAGACAACTTTTTCTCTTCTTTAGCAATATTAAAGAAAGTCTCAAAATCAAGCACCCATTTTCTGAGCGAAAACACAAACGATTTAAACCGAAAAAAACAAAAAACAAAAAAACAACAAACAAACAACGTGGAGACCAAAATGAAAGCACCCAAGTTGAAAGAATTAAAAAACTAACAACAGCACAGAAGAAAATAACAGGCAAAATAAAGAAAAAACGAATTAACAAATATAAACCCAAATAAAAAAAGGTCAGCTGCTTACCCGAAATCTAACATGTAACAGTGTTCTCATTTAGAAGCCAGACAAATAACCAGAAGTTGTCTTCTCGAAACATTCATTTTTTGCATCCGGTATTTTTTGTTGGCCTTACAATACTCTATTCTCGCTTTTCTTCTCTTTTAATTTTTGTAATTCAAACGCATCTTAAAGTGTAATTATTTGAATATATAATTAGTTTTTAAAATTTGCAAAATCACTGAAAGCAATAATTAACTTAGCAGGCAAAGAAGCTTACCTATATCTATACAAATTAGTTAAATGAATAATGCATCATCCTAAATTCTTATATGCTACAAGTGATAATAATAAAAAAAAACACCCGAATTGTATTCACTTACAAGACTTGACTAAGTCGTGGTATTTGAACTGGATGCAGAACAAATACATGAGGAAAAGTAAAGGCTCCAAAGCTCCCACCCCCTCCCCCAAAAACAATTATTTCGTTTTAAAATATCATAATTTAATCTTTCGCCATCCCCCAAATAAATCCTACTTATGCGTCTGTCATCTTGAAAGCACTGTGGAGTCTCATGATACTGGACAAACCAAAAAAGGCAAACAGGTCCTTTTTGGTTCTTCCTCATTCCCCAGAGATTTTAAGATTTTTATTACTTTTCTCGTTTTTCTTAAAACGGTATAGAATTCACCACTTTGCTTTCCTTTTAAGTGTGCCCCTTCCAATATATTATGTCCCTTTTTACGGAAATGCTTACATATATACCTATACAGCTTGGATACACCAAACCATACAAATACCCCAGAACATACTAGGGGGGAAGGTGCTTTTTTTTAATTTGGAGAATTCTCAGTTCCCCAAAACCATACACACAACAAGTGCAAATAATAACAGAACAAATCTTTTCACCTATCACTTTTTTTTTCAAGTTCATTCCCTTTCAAAATGTTGTGCCCATTTGATATAAATGCCTACTTATGTGTCTTGACAACTTGGATAGACCAGTGCATACAAATGCACAGGAATATATTTGGTGGGAAGGCCATTTTTAGGGCAGCTGAAGTTTTCCAAAACAGCAAAGCAAGAACAATGTCCAAACATTAGTGAAACGAACCATAGAAGACTTATAATTTTTTTAGGGGGGGGGAGGAGTTCAAAGCCTTCCTCTAAATTTAAAGCTGGGATTTGATTCCCAAGGTTCTCTGACAGGTAGATGTCTAGTATTGTTATTTATTAAACATTAAACACAAAAGAAATCGCTATTATCCTTGTGGATAAGTTGAAAAACTCCTGAAAACTAATCCTCCTAAAGCAAGAGACATGGACACAAGGCAGAGGCGGGAGCTATATGTTATAATTGTAAAGCTTCCTCATAATATCTAAGTAGTTTACTATCCCTCTGCCGATTACCCCCCCCCCCCGCCCAATACATACATACAAAGCCCCATGTCCTTATTTGCAGGTCAGACATTGTGTCCAACCTGAACAGAAAAGTGATGTATCAATTAAGTTTTTAAGCTTTAGTTGTTTAGTATTGAAATGTGTTCTGTTTGTAACTGATTTACATTCAACTGTTCAGCAGACACGTAAAGGGGAGGGGGGCAAGTCAGTGTTCCCCACAGAAAATTTGAGAGTTTAACTTCGTCCCAAGAATTTATTACATTTATTTCTTTAGTTCCACTTATTTTTGCATATTTTGTAAGGTTTGGGATTTTTGCAGGGATTTTTATCTTCTAGAGACATATCTATGGTTGTGGATCCTAGCGTGGAAATAAACCTCCCTATTAAAATTGTATGACCCCCCCCCCATATCCTAGAAAAACTGTAACTGAATTATATTTCCCTAATCGATAAACTTCAATCCCCCTTCCCCAAAGAACTAAGACTATGTACACCTACATCTCCAGGCGTGGGTACAGAGAAGTACTACAGAGAAGCACCTTGAAAGTTGTCATGAGCTATTCTTGGCGGAGGCGTAAAAATACAAAAATATATATATTTTTAGGCAAAAATTCTCCAAAAGAAGCAGGAGGTCCTATAGACCAACCACAAGAGAGGAAGAAGTGAGTAGACCTGGCCCTTTTTTTTTCTATGCAAGTCTTTATATATTCATTATTTTCAGGTACACTGCAAGAACAAGCAAGTAAGTACACTGCTAAGAAAGTGTCAGTTAACAATGTAAAAGCAAATATAATTAATATTCTTTAGTGGAGAAGATGAAATGTTTTTCGTTTCTGTCTTCAAACTCATCATTTAGGTCATTAAAGCTGCTGAACAGAGACACATCTCCAAACTTTGAATGAGTGTTAGATGATTTTTTGAACAGGCTAGAAGGAAAAATAAAAAAATATACTTCAAGGGCTTGATCTTTTCTAGAGAGGGCTCTTTGAGCAAATATTGGAACATATCTTCACCCCCACTTTTTCTAGTGTGTACAGGTGAGCAATAGTTTTTTTTTTCACTGACAGCAGCATTACGCCCTTCTGCCTTAATAATTAATAATTTTTAGATATTCAATATTTTTGGTTGGACCCACAAACCTTATGTTCCCTTCGACCCTATCTCCCAATATAGCCACAATGGTTAATGTAGTGCTGCTGCTGGACTATTTTATACTTATTCTTTATACTGTCTAAAGAAGAACAAAGCCAAGATCCCAAAAAACAGCTTACCACAACGTTTGGCAGGGTAATCAGGTACAGAACTGAGATCCGAGGAGGAGACATGACTTTCATCACTGACACCATCAGAATCCTTCCTTTTTAACTTTTTCTTCTCCAGTGTTTTTCTAGCCAAGCTGTCATCCAGCTTAGGTTTTTTAATCTTGATGATTCCAGGAGCTTCACAATTCACAGTCAACTCTAGTTCACTATCACTGCCAACTTTTCTCTTTTTTGGTTTCCGGTCATCACCTTTCAATTTCACTTTTACACTTTCCTCTTCAGTTTTAGGACTAAGAAGGGTGACGTTTCTGTTTTTTAAGGATATACACAAAGGGGGAACACGAGGTTCTTCTTTCACGATGTCCACTGTGTAAGATGGAGTTGTGGGCTCACTCCTTCCAAGTTTCAGCCGGAGTTTTATCCCTGTCCCCCCTGAATCTTCCTTTTTTGATTCAATAGATTTCAGTTGGCTGGCCAGGTCAAATGGCTCACAAGGGTTTGATGCGGAACGCACCGAGTTTATCAAGAGAGGTGGCTTTTTTTCTAACTCAGCTAATTCTTGCTCAATTTCAGCACTGTCCAGAGCTAGTAGAGGATGCTTATCTTCCATCCTTTGACTAGGAGTGGTTGGTTCACCATTTATATGTATTGCACTATCTTGTTTCACTTCAAATCTCTTTTCATTATTCTGGGTTGCATGATGCTTAGTAAGACTAACAGTCTCTTGCTGTTGCTTTTTGGGCAATTCTGGCAACCCTTCTGTCTCTGATTTTTGGCTTTCAACGAGCTTGTTCACCTTGCTACTACATACTGATGGTTGCATTTTTGTCGTATTGTTTCTGGAAGATACAATTGAAGGCACTGGGGGAAATGAAAGAGATCTAGGTGGATTATTAACAAATAAAGGGTCCGACTGTGACTCAGGAGGAAGTGATGTTCTAACCATTGTTTGAGTCACAGATGTTCTAGCTACTGTTTCAGATATGGGGGGATGTCGACGAACCACATCTGGTCGTTTCGAACTAAAATCGTTTTGTAATAAATTAGCTAATACAGGACTATTATGCTGTCCAGTTGGTCCGGACTGAGACAACGAATTTCCACTTGAACCACCTTGCAGAGGGTTTGAATAGCTCCGACTCAAAGGTCGAGTAATGCCTGCAGCTGCAGGATGCAAAAACGTTGACTGAGAAGTTATAGAATTTGATGTTGTACTTGCACGAACACTTAGCTGGTATCGTGTCACGGGTGGCACTGTCACAGGAGGATTACGAATGCCAGACCTACCTGGCATTGCTTGCTGCATACTTGCGAAAGGGAAGGCCGCCCGTGAAGTGCCTGGTTTTGATGGTGGTGTAAACTGGATAGGCTGACTGGACGACGCCACCACATTAGGGGCTATTGGAGATTTGAATGACACAGATGGTAAATCCAATTCGCCCAAAAGATTACCATCACTCAACAAATTTACGGCCTGCGACAAAATTTCACTGACATTCTTAGGATCGAAATGGGCAAGTGATGTTGCGGGTTGTGAAATTTGGACATTGGATTTTGCCTGAGGCTGAACAACAGCAAAAGCACCATTATTACAGGATAGAGACTGGCTGGGTAGAGGAGTAGCTGGTGCTGGAGTTTTAAAAACGACCTCATTGGGCTCGTTACTAGCGAGCGTCAGTGAAATCACCTGCAAAATAAAAAAAGCTATTTAAAGCTGTCAAATGGTAAGACGAATACGCTTAGAGACGTGAAGCTGAATAAAGACAAGTTTTATAAAAACCCCTAGACATGGCTGTACATAAATACTGCAACGACAGAAGCCATTATGCAGCATGGAAGTTTTAATGCCCCACAGTAAAAAAAAAATCGACTTGCCGCAATTTTGCTTGTATTACAAATGAATGTTATATATAATATTAGAAGTTCAAATGACAATAGGCTTAACTGCGCCAATTACAAATAAATTGATGAAAATGAAGCTTTTTCTTTCTTTTCTAGTTCCCTGATTACTTCATCTCTTTTCTCCAAGAGATATTTGCAGGCCTTTCCAGGACTAAACAATTGGAAAAATTGAAGGTATTAAGTTGTGGAGGAGACACTTGTTGGATTTTCCGGTGTCAAGCAGCAAATATCAAGGGTCAAAACAAAGTTGTCATAACAAAGACCAAATGGCATATATTCTTGGTGAAGACTTTCGCGGCATATTTAACCCCGAAGAAAAATCTACATGAATAAAAATTCGGAGATGACTGGTGTGGTTTCATTTTCGTACATGCGATTATATCATGTACTTTGGCCAAAATTATTTAGACATTTCTTGTCCAAATCATCGCAGGTCTTCACTATCTTTGTAAAATTAAACATAAAAAACTAGTTTTGCAAAACTTAATGAATTATGTGCTCTTTATCCTTAGCTTTAACTGATGGTTTACTAATATCATAATAGAGGGCAACAAGCATAGCCAGTCGGGTTATGACAAATATTAGTTTTACCGACTACCTTTCAAAACATTTGAACCTGAAATTTTATTGTTTAGACCAAATAAGTCACCTATTTACAAAACATTGTATTAAAAATAATTAAACACTTACTTAGTAAACTTGGTAAATGTTTTGTTGGTGCTTTTTTTATTGAAGCTTCGGGGTAAAAATTTGAAGTTTAGCACAAAGAGCAGTGGGTTAAAGGGGACAGTCATCCCCCGAGTACAGGATAATTTTCGTTCGTTTAAGGCTTCTGTCCTATTTTGAAAATATATCCCTGTTGGCGCTGTTTACTTTAGCAATTTTTTTAACAAAGTTAAATTTTTAACAATTTTGACAAAGTTAAGTTGCCTTTACCTATGCATCCAATGGATATTAACTTACTAGGACTCTTAACAGCACATTCATTTGTCTTTAGAAAACGTCTCTGACATACCTTTTGGTCTTTTTAGTGATGATACATTCACATAGCCCTATTCAGTATTTTTTTCAGGAGGTGGGAGGGGGGGGGGAGTTGAAAAAGCTGCATAAAAATTTCACATGAAAATTGGCTTATATGCATTTTTGTTACGTTTTTACGAGTACGACAAACATTTCGGAGAGGTTCACCCCCCCCCCACTTGATACTCCCATGTACACTCATATGAGTCTGAAATATGCGAAATATTCAAAAGAACCAATACATTAACAAAGTATATTTTTTAAATTATCAGAATAGAGGAAGATTCTAACTTCTGTCTCTTATTAGGCCTATACAGAACTGATGTAACAATTCAGGTAACAGCTTAGCCTTTTTTTTTAAGAACCATCTTACGTCATTAAGCTTAATTTCGAGCTTTTAAAGCGACTGAATATTCCAGGTTTTGAAGCTATCAATTTCTAGTTCTTTCACGGATCCATCTTTGGGCGTAGTCTATAATTAACAGGAGAGGTGGCTATGGAAAGAATATTTTACACATGATGACCGTTCTGAAGGGCTTGTTCTGCTTAGATAATTTTGAAGCTCTAAGGGGTAGATGTCTCCTACTCTTCCTAGCTAAAATCAGGTACCGTACTAAAGTAAAAGTTAGGTGATTATTATTTTTTTTTTTTACTTTTTCAAAATTGGTCATATTGTTTTCTGTATTTGAAACGTTTCATGTGCTTGATTCACTAACTAAGGGATAAGAGGTCATATCCCCATCCAGGGACGTATCCGGGGGGTGTAGAGGATTCGGCCCCTGAAATTTGTGCCAATTTGTAAAAAAGTAACAAAAATGCTATAGATAATTTTTGTGAGGTTTTTGAAGTTTTTTTGTAACCATCCCCCCCCCCCAGAAAAAGAAAACTCTGTTTATGGCCTTATCTCCGTAACAATGATTTACGTCAAATATTAACTTCTGGAACAAAAGTGTCGATCTACAAAGGTGAGTATCACTTTAAGTTGGAGTCCATTCAAGATGAGATCTTACTAATACCATGAATTGACTAGCGCTAATTTGAGCTAATCAGATTTTCACAAAACTTTCTGATTGGCTATAAATTCAATAAAAAAATCTGATTGGCAAAAATTAGCACACGCTAAATCTGAATATTACTAAAACCTTATTGTGAATGGGGCATTACTATTTTGAAATCACAAACAATGTTTTTCTTCTTCATAATTCATTAGAATACAGATAATGCCTTCGGATCATGGTATTTTTGCTATCCCTTGATGTGGACCATGTTAGAACCATTATGAAAATTGGATTCGTTTTGTTTATATCATTTTCAAACATTCATTTTTGGAATCTAATTTAATGCTCACGATGTGTGTTCTTTCATAGCACACGGATGTATTAAAACAGAACTCAAAAACAAGCCCATGAGTGTTGGCGGTTAACGGGTAATTTCTGCTTGCTTTGCGTGAGAAACACACAAACTTGCTTTGTGTGCTTCTCACATTTTTCCCTTGAACTTCTTGGGCAGCTCTCATGGATGGAGTAACCCAAGCTCTAGCAGAAAGGCTTGCAAAAATATAGTGATTCAAAGGTATTATTTGTGCTCAAATGAATTATATAGAAAACCAACTGAAATCAGTTTGATATCAGTGATTTCAAAACAATATCACTTTATTGATCTGTTAACTTGTAACTATAAGGGAATGAGGCTACATAAAGTAAATTTATATTATCGATCCACAAACGCCCCCCCCCCCTAGAATACTAGTATTCCGTAGCTCCACTTGACATTTTAATCCTGAATTTATGCAAGAAAATTCAAAAATGGTAAATCCATTTTGGCGTCACAATGCAAAACCCTCACCCATGAAAATACAAAAAAAAAAAAAAACAGCAGAATTCACAATTAGATTAGGTGTAAGATCGCCCCTCTCCATATGAAAACTTGATAAAAAAGAATAGCAACACATTGAAAAAAAACACAACACATTAACCAAAATCTAGGGATAATTTTCACCAAGGCAAGCCCTCCATCTAAGTTTATCTGTGTATATATGTGACCACCTGATAGTACACTAGCCCTTGTATAATAATAATTTGTGATTAATTGTAGCATTTTCCACACTCTTGGTCGATAGTAGCTTTCTAACACGTAATGTCATAATAACATCAATCATAAACAGACCAAAGCATTAAGTAAATTTTTGACCCCTGGTCATTGCGTGACCACTAGTAAGCATAACAAAATCATTTACAAGCGATTCCCTACTCAAGTTGTTGTTTAAATATTGCAATAGTAAGCATTATATGAGTCGATTTTTTCCTAAATATTCACTAGGATAAAAAAAAAATTGTCCAAAACTTTCAAAATGACGAGCTAATTTAAGACGGAATCATATGATATGTTTTTATTTCTTCAATTAAGTATTACCGCGCTAAGTAATAACACGTGTCGAAACTTAGTTTTTCTGGTACTTTTCCCTATCCAAGAAACGACAAATTGATCTCATTCTCAAATAGAAAATGCACATTGATAAGCAAACAAAGGGAATATTCCCTAAGATTGACCAAAAAACACACCCAGATAAATTATAGCATAAAAAGGCACTTTTCAGCAGTTTACCCCCCTCCCCCCCAGTGGTTGAGCCTCAGTGCACCCATGCTACTAAGAAACAATCTACACTTAAAAATAAATCTAGTTGAAATTGCAGATAGTCCCATTAAACATTCTTTTTTCAGGATTTGAGGTGTTATGCCATATGTAATTACATACATATATATATATATATATATATATACATATATATATATATATATATATATATATATATATATATATATATATATTAGATTTTCGGTTTCTATTAGCCCGTGTCGGTCCTTACTTAAAGCCCGTTACCATGACCCGTTGGATTCAGTTCCTTTAAATACGACTTTTAATGTTTAAAGGGCAATCAAGGAGCCCCAATGACTCTATTGCTCGATACAAGAGCCATAATTCACTAATAGAGACTAAAATCCTAAACAAATTAATACAGTTAGCTACATATGGTAAATAGCTTCATTGGAAACTTCATTACCAAAAGGTGCGGTTTCTTGGAATGGATATTTTAGGCTTAGAAGGACAGTTGATTCGAACGTAAATTTGAAGCAATCAGAAGCTACTAAAAAATAGTTATGTAAAAGAAACTAAGAGTTATCATCGAGTAATCTCCGAAAACGGTATATATCAAAGGACTTAAGTGAACAATTAAAATTGACATTTCATTTATACCGTGGAAAACGAGGCTAAAGACATACCATATATAACTTTCCGTTATGGGCAGTTTAAACAAATGTTAGAATCACATCCTTCCGTTTTACAAAGTCCATCCCCTTTAATCGACGAGATTTTCAATCTCTTCTCATTAAAGACGGATTAAATCTTTCATTTCCATGGTCATCTAGACCATCTAAAAAAAAAAACAAACATCCTCCAGAGTCACTTGACGCACAGGGTGTCGAATCGATGTTTCCGTTGCTGGATCTTTTTACACGGACAACAAACAAACCTGTCGCCTAACCTTGTAGCAG
Source organism: Artemia franciscana (assembly GCF_032884065.1). NCBI lineage: Eukaryota > Metazoa > Arthropoda > Branchiopoda > Anostraca > Artemiidae > Artemia > Artemia franciscana. The sequence goes on from NW_027062691.1 coordinate 111,968, forward strand.
CGGGGATCGATCCCTGGGTTCCGTATTGACAACCAGAACGAACATCCTCCAGAGCCACTTGACACACAGGGTGTCGAATCGATGTTTCCGTTGCTGGATCTTTTTACACAGACAACAAACAAAGCTGTCGCCTAACCTTGTAGCAGCGGGGATCGATCCCTGGGTTCCGTATTGACAACCAGAAAGAACATCCTCCAGAGCCACTTGACACACAGGGTGTCGAATCGATGTTTCCGTTATAGCTTTTAAGACGCTAAATAAACTCCAAAAAAGAAAGAGTTACCAGATCGAATCCGAGAACCACACATTTCCGCCATTTAATAAAAGATCGGTTACTAAAAACCAATCAGTTCTTTGAATTTAAGATGGACCGAGACCAATACCTCAAAATTAAGTAAATTCAAGCGTAGAAATAGCAAATCTTAACAATTTAATGTGGAAGAAAATGGATACAGAGCAGAGAATAATTAAATAGGCCAAATTACTCAACCAAAAATTAATAGTG